>NC_038241.2:14261461-14338029 GCF_000004515.6 Glycine max | reverse complement strand
ATAGTCCTGCTTTACGCTACAGTTTGCACTACTCCTCCATGATTAGCATAAAATAATGCAATTGTAAGGGACCATATAAAAAATAATAATAATAAACAATATAAATACTAACCTGCAACAAACTCAGACAAAACTTAATGAGTAGAAATGTTTTGATATGACCCTTGATCGAGGACGTATCCGAATCAAATAAATATTAAAATATAGTAACTAGGAAGGTGATCCTAGGTCGTTTCCCAACGAGTAATGATAAACCAAATGTTCATAACAGATAGTAGGAAATCGTAACAAATTGGGGGGGGGGGGGTTGTTTGCTTTTGTAAATTAAACAACGGGTAAAATTGAATTAGAAAATATCAGAATTAAAATACGTTGCTTCCCCTTGATTCACAAGCAAGTCTCTTATCCTAGGTTACGAGAGTTTATCATTTATCAGTTCAACCACTTAATCCAACCCTAAATTAAATTACTAAGTGAAATTTAACATAAGACATTCATTATGTGATTAAGCAACACATACACCAATTACTCATAAACGATCATTAAGCATGAACGTAAATTAAGCGCAGAGACAATTAATCAAGCACTAAGCATGCATGAATTAATAGCAACAAATTCAAAGTAATTAGTGAAGAGGAAAAAATGAACAAAATTTAACAGTAATAATAGAACCTCAAAGAGAACTGTGCTTGATCCTCAAGAGAAAACAACGTTGAAGACTTAGCCTTCCATTAATCAATAGAGAATGAAATTATAGATTGAAGAACAAAATTTTATTGATAAAACTAAAAGTCAGAACTGGAATTGCCAAATCCGAAAAAAGGAGAAAGAGAAGAGAGGGCCTAAACTAGAACCTTGGTGCTGTTATATAGTTTTCCAGCCCCAAAGCTTGCAAATCTGTTTTTAATCCAAACCCATAAATAAAATAAAATCAAATCTAGATAAGATAAGATAAGATCTAGATGAAATAATATCTAGATAAGATCAAATCTAAATAATATCTAGATAAAATCAAATCTAAATAATATCTAGATAAGATAAGATAAGATAAGATCTAATTTTGTAGAATAAAATAGTCTGTCCTCTTCAAGTCCAAGCCCAATTCTGGATTCAAGCCCAATGCTTCATTAATTCTTGAAATTAGATTAAAAACATCAAACTAGCTGAATGGGCCCAAATAATAAAACTGCTTAATTAATTTGACAATTAAGACTAATCAGTACTTAAAATGGTGCAAAAAGGGTTAAGAAATAGGAAAAAATAATGGCACATCAACCCTGCACATAGATAGATCTAAAGGCATAGAAAGCAGGAAGAAAACGCATAGAACAGGACTTAATGTTTTAAATTTCAAATTAATGATGTGGAAAAATTCAAATCTAATAAAAGATAACGTTGCTCTCTCTAAGAAGGCGTGCTGCTATCCTGATTGTTTTCTGAGGGAGGAGGGGGGGCCATGTTAAACAACTTTAAAGCATTAGTATGATCAAGTGTATAACAAACTGCTTCAAGCCAGAGCTGCAAAGCAAGTTTTCGAGCTTTGTAATCTTTTGATAAACCATTGTCTACCTGCTTATCTCATCTATGTCGAACAATTAATATCCGAAATCATAATTCCATTAAAAATTCAATAAAAGATAACGTAAATTAATTGGCACTCTGACACTAATCGCATATATGAATTTTCAACTAATGCATGAGCTCCACAATAATTGAGTATTGCTATAAGAGCTAGTTGAACTAAACAGTCTAGATTCCAGAAGCAAATCTCTGAAGATAATTCTCAACTTAATAACATGCATAATTATGAAAACGAAGAAGAACATGGAAAAACCTAGGTTTATGGCATTGAGAGCTTTGAGGCGATCGATGATTATGACAATGACGCCGTTTTGATGAACAGAGCCATTCACAAATTCTTTGGCCATAGCGGAAAATGCTCGCAGAAAAAAGGAAGGTTGAAAGCGAGAAAAAGTGAGTGAACTTAGAAAGAGTAGTAATGTCTTGGAACATAATACCTGCTATAGCAAAAAATAAACAACAAGTAGAGTTGGAAAAAGGTGAAAAAAGTTGGAGGGGAAAAATGACCAAAAAACCAACAAAAGTGCCACGTGTCGTACCCTTAGATAAAGGTATTTTCATTTTTTCAAGGATCTTCTCTTTTAATCTATAGTATATAGAAGTCTAAGTTTATCTTCATATTTTCATGAAAAATATTTCTACTCATTTATTATATTTCTTTCATACTTTCTATGTTTGTAAACTAAGACATTCAAAAAATTACTTTATCAGAAAAGAGATGACATTAAAAAATACATCCAAATTAAAATTATTATAATAAAATATAATTTAAGCATAAATAAGTGAAAATCTTCTACTTCCTATTGTAAAAAAGTGTTCATCTCTATTTGTTATGTTATATATAATTTTTATTTAAATATATTGATATATACATATCAACTTATAAAAGAAAGTTAAAAATTGTCCCATTATAAGAAATATCTATCAATTTATTTAATTGAAAAACTAATAAACAAAAAAAAAATTAAATTTATGTTTAAATATCAATTTTAAATTTTCTGTGGAACAAATAATGTCTATTTCTTACTTGTTGTAAAAAATGTTCTTCCCTGTGTGTTATATTTTATATATTTATTCTGGTTTGTTAACTTCAAACTTCTCTTAATAATTTAATGAACAATATGCATCTCCATTTTTTTTTTATATTTTTTCATATTTTAATTTTTGTAAAATAAAATATATAATCAACTATTTAAGTTAGAAAAGAGACAACCATAAAAAATTACATTGAACATAAAATTATTATAATAATAAAAGAATTTGACTATAATAATTTAGACATTAATGTTATTTTAGATAGATATTCATCCCCATGAATTAAGTAAATACTTTCTACGCGCTTTTATAAAAAATGTATTCTATATTTTATATATAATTTTTATTTTAATGTATTGGCATATACACATCAATGCCTAAAACAAAACTGAAATATGTCGCGATAGAATACAATTATGAATAATTTATTTAAGTTAGAATATAATGAATAATCATTTACTTAAAGATTATTTCAAACAATAATTTTTTTAGAAAATGATAGTAATTTTGTTGATGTGATTTGATTTTTTATGTAATTAAATATATATTAATAATGGAAGAGAAAATTTAATTTTTATTGGACTGAAATTGTTACTAAGTTTATCACCATGAATTTAGTGTAAATTTTCCCACTTGGCCTAATAAATGAATCATTGTATGCCCGTGAATTTTGTGTGAAGTTTATCCCCGTGAATTTTAACTGGACTAATAAATTTTAATTTTAATAGGACAAAAATCTTTAGTAAATAAATTTATTCATGTGATATAAAAGTAATGTTTCTAACTTGCTTTTATAAAAGATATGCATCCGTATGATTTCAGATAAATTGTTTATCCCATGTATTGCATGAAAATTTTGTACTTCCATTATAAAAAAAGTATTTATCCTTATGATATATAATTTTTATTTTAATATATTGGTGGATATTAATGTATAAAAGAAAATATCAAATAATTTATTTAAACGAGAAGATAATAAATGAAAAATAATAGTTATTTGGTTAAAAATTAATTTTTTGGGAAAATTATAATACGAATTATGTTGATTTAATTTATTTGTTATGCAATTAAATAGTAATTATGTAAAACAAATTTTAATTTTGATTGGAATTAATCACATATTCTCCATAATATTTAAAGGCAGTTAGATAATTTTAAATACATTTACATATAAGTAATTACATTTTTTGAATTGCACCCAAATACATTAAAATTCCAACACGATGAACCAAAAATGCATATATAAATCACACAAAAACTATTGTTAAAGAGTAAACATATTGACAGAAATTTAAAGCAATGATCATGTGTATATATTTAAAAAGATTAAATTTTAGTGTCGCATTCTAATTTACTCACAATGAAATAACAATAATTCACACATAAAACATTTATGTGACACATAAATTGAATTTGTTGAAATTTTAAGAGATCCTTATAAAATACCAATAATTACTATGAAACACATTATGTTAGATTACTAAAAGGGGTTATGAAGAATATCTGCATCCATTGTATGCAGTGGAATCAACTATTATAAGGAGCAATTGATTTAGTGATCTTCCTCAACCAAATCACCGTTTTCCTTCGTTGGAACCTTTGTTTTCTCGTCAAATGAGGAGAAGAGATTTCTTGATTTGATGTATTGGAGACCACAATCGTACTTTAGGTTTTTAACCTCTTAGAGTTCTCATTATTCCATAAAGGGCTAGACTAGTTTCCTCGTATTAAGCCCATATTAATTTTCTGAAGATAGTCTAATAGGCTTACCAAATTAGATCACTTATATTGAGCTCATAAAAAATATAAATAACTAATATAACATATAATATAATATGTAGCTCACATTAATTAATTAATTAAGAATTATAAAATTTCTAACAATCTCCCGCTTGGGCTCCATATTAACGTTTACCATTTAAACTATAAAAGCCTTTAGGTATGCAACCGAATGCTATTTACTTTTCGACTTCCCTTAAACAATCTAGTCCATCTTAATAGTAACACGGAACCGTTGCAGTTTTCATCACTATCCAATGTGATTGAGCCACAATGATCACGAATGTCACATTTACTTGATGACATAGATAAAATAAGGATAAGCGACATAAAATAACATGTAATGTGATCTTATTCATGTTCATTTCCAACTAGTCCAAACTTTATTCTTTATAGAGATCAATCCAAACACAACATAAATATTGCAAACAAAACAAGCTCAGAATGAAATGATAAACCTCAACTTTATTTCATAGAAAACTCAATCTATACAAATATCTAAAAAATATAAAACATAGAACATAAATGGGACTCCCACTAAACTAAGATATTATAAGGAACCACACCCATATGAGCAATGTGCTCATGAAAAACATTAGGTACCAAACCTTTCGTAAGTGGGTCAATGAGCATATCATTAGTCCTTAAATGTTCTATGGAAATCTGTTTATTCTGAACTCTTTCCTTAACAACCAAAAACTTGATGTCAATAAACTTTGATTTGGTTGTACTCCTATTGTTGTTGGAATAAAGAACTGCTGATTTATTGTCACAATAAACTTTGAATGGTCTTTCAATGCCATCGACCACATGCAAACTAGTGACAAAATTTTTCAGTCATATCCCATGATTGGATGCCTCAAAACAAGCAATGAACTCCACGACCATGATCGAAGAATCTACGAGAGTCTGTTTAGCAAACTTCCAAGAGATAGCTCCTCCAGCCAACATAAATATGTATCCAGATGTGGAGCGTTTGCTATCTTGACATTAAAAAAAATCAGAGTTTGAGTACCCAATGATCTCCGAATTCCCAGACTTCTGATAAGCGAGCATGTATACTTTTGTTCTCTTCAGGTAACTTGAAAATAAGGGTTCGAGAGTTGTTTACACATGAGGAAGGTATTAGCACCCCACTCATCCGTCACAAGGGACGACAACCTTTAATCGAGTGTGCGTAACGTGACTTTAAAAGTATGCATTTTCACTTTTTTATGTTTCTTTATTTTTTTGGGTCGACAAGGGTGTTTCCCTTGCTCCTACGTATCCTCAGGTGCAATGAGGAATTCAGACCTACGTCGTTCTTTAAAGCGAGAAAGTTGTGTGTTGAGTTGATTTTAAACTTTTGAAAGGTTCATTTTTACCAACAAAAACAAAAGAGATCGTTAAGGCGTTGGACCTTGAACGAATTCAAGCGACTTTTATGAATAAAAACTCAATTACATGCTGATTTCATCTTGGTTTTACTTATTAACTTTCAATCTCTTTAAAAGATGATTTGTGACGTAAATGATTGGTCAAAATTCACTTTACAAGAAGAAAAAGGATTACTAATGGTAGAAGAATGAGATGAAGATGTACAAAGCAACAAAGAGGACCCCTAAAGGTGCATAGATCGTATCCAAATTCTCAAAACAAATACTAACCGGATGATGAATGAAGAACACCGAACAAAGAACGATGTAGAAATAAATTACGGTCGTGATTCGGTAGTGCCTCGACCCCATTTTTTCTTCTTCTTTCTTCTTCTTCTCCTCAATTTTCACTAAAACCTCTCAATACTGAATACTGAACCCTTCCTTCAGCCCCCCTTACACCTATTTATAGGAAATGAGGGGGTTTGAGACTTTGGTAGCTCACCCAGGCGAGCTGTTGCTTCCCTCTAAGGTAACCTTGCTCGCCCAAACGAGCTGGTTACTTCACCAGAAAAAAAGCCTAAAGTGACCCTTTTTCCCCTCCCATTTGGGTATTTTTTGCATTCTTTACCAAAACGTCGAGTGATCTTTCGTTTCATGTGGTAACTGGTGTCAAACAACTCAATTTGGCTAGCGAGAATCAAAACGTTAGCGAATGATAGTCCTCAGACGAAATTAGGGTCAGATAGTTGCCCTTTTTTACTTATCTTTCATTGAAAATGAAAAGGTAAGTGAAGATAAGGACACTAATTTCATTTGAGCGACCTTGCTATCTGATCAGCAACTGGAAAAAACCTCAGAAGTAGAACCTATAAATAGAATAAACAAATGAAGCATCAAAAGATGTCGTGGTCTCGCACAACAAAATACAAGACATTGAAGTCTTGGAGTGTAAAGACAAAAGACATTGAAGTCTTGAAATGTAAAGAAGACATTGAAGTCTTGAAATGTAAAGAAGACATTGAAGTCTTGACATAAGACATTGAAGTCTTCAAATGTAAAGAAGATGTTGAAGTCTTGGCAAAAGACATTGAAGTCTTGACGAAAGACATTGAAGTCTTGACGAAAGACATTGAAGTCTTTGAAAAGTAAAGAAGACATTGAAGTCTTGATGAAAAAAATTGAAGTCTTTGAAATGTAAAGAAGACATTGAAGTCTTGACGAAAGACATTGAAATATTTGAAATGTAAAGAAGACATTGAAGTCTTGATGAAAGACATTGAAGTCTTGACAGAAGACATTGAAGTCTTTGAAATGTAAAGAAGACATTGAAAAAAGAGAACGCGCGGGAGACGCCACCAACGTTTATTCGAGGAAAATGTTAGAAAAACCAAAAAGTCGTCTGCGAATTTTGAAAATAAGGGTCTGAGAGTTATTTATACGTGGGGAAGGTATTAGCACCCCACGCATCCGTCACAAGGGACGAAAGCCTTTAATCGAGTGTGCGTAACTTGACTTTAAAATTATGTATTTTACCTTTTTATGTTTCTTTATTTTTTGGGGTCGACAAGGGTGTTGCCCTTGCTCCTATGTATCCTTAGGTGCAACGAGGAATTCAAACTTTATGTAGTTCTTTAAAGCGAGAAAGTTGTGTGTTAAGTTGATTTTAAACTTTTGAAAGGAACCAACAAAAACAAAAGAGACCATTAAGGCGTTGGACCTTGAATGGATTCAAGCGACTTTTATGGATAAAAAGTCAATTACATGCTGATTTCATCTTGGTTTTACTTATTAACTTTCAATCTCTTTAAAAGATGATTTGTGACGTAAATGATCGGTCAAAATTCACTTTACAAGAAGAAAATGGATTAATAATGGTAGAAGAATGAGATGAAGATGTGCAAGGCAACAAAGAGGACCCCTAAGGGTGCATAGATCATATCCAAATTCTCAAAACAAATACTAACCAGATGACGAATGTAGAACACCGAACAAAAAACGATTTAGAAATCTATTACGGTCGCGATTCGCTAGTGGCTCGGCCTTGTTTTTTTTTTCTTCTTCTTGTTTCGCTCTCCGGGATACTACTTGTTTGTGTGCTCTATCACACAAGATTGCATGGTCACTAGCAGCCATATTCTCAATTAATTCCATGGCTTCTTCAGGGGTCTTCAATTTTATTTTTCCCCCTGCAGAAACATCTAAAAACTGCTTGGATTGTGGCCTTAACCCGTCAATGAAAATATTGAGTTGGATTGGTTCTGAAAATCCATGAGTAGGCGCCTTTCTTAGTAACCCACAAAATCTTTCCAAAGCCTCACTCAAGGACTCGTTTGGAAATTGATGAAAGGATGAGATGGCAGCTTTTCCTTCAATAGTCTTGGACTTTGGGAAGTATTTCTTCAAGAATTTTTCAACCACTTCATCCCAAGTCTTAAGACTATTACCTTTAAATGAATGGAGCCATCTTTTTGCCTTTCCAGAAAAAGAAAATGAAAACAAGCTCAATCTAACAGTATCCTCAAGCACACCAGCCAATCTGACAGTGTTGCAAATCTCAATATAAGTGGCTAGATGTGCATTCGGGTCTTCATTGGGCAGACCATGAAACAAATTGTTCTGAATCAACTGAATTAATGAATGTGGATAGGTTATATTCTTTGCTTCAACCTCCGGCCGCGTAATGCTAGTAAAGAACTGTGGCACAGATGTACTTAAGTAATCTTCCAGGGTCACTCGTCGAGGTTGCTCTTCAGCCATGACTTTGACTTCAAATTCTGTTGTTTAAGATTCCCTGGATGTAAGTGAATTAGAAGATGATGACTCAGAAACGTGAGCCTCTTCAAGGATTGATGCTGCTATTCTGTCATGCAAAAGCTTTCTTTTTCTCTCTGCGTTGTTTCTTCTGAAGGTTGCTTCAATTTCTAAATCCAATGAAACCAATTCACCTGCAGAAGATCTACACATGCAAACACTAACAGGAAAAGCAGTTAACCAATTCAAGAAGAAAATAAATTCTAAACTAAACAAATATTAACAAAAAAAATTAATAAATCAAAGAATAATGAATTAATGCCTTCAAACTGAACTAAACTTTCCAAATGGAAAACGTTCCCCGGCAACAGTGCCAAAATACTTGTTTCGCTCTCCGGGATACTACTTGTTTGTGTGGATGCAAAATCTACCGGCAAGTGTACTGAGTCGTCAAGTAAATAATTAAAACGGTGTGAACCGAGTATCGAACTCTGGGAACTAATTCATTTGGTAAAGGTTTGTTCAATAAGCAGGTATTTGCAACAGAAATCATGGTTATGAATGAAAGTAAAAGTATGTTCTATTCTAATTACAAAGCAATAAACGTGAACAAGTAAGTGTGAAAACAGATATCTAAAGACGTTGGGTCCTCTTACTGAGCAAATTGATGCAATTAAGGATGTTTCTTTAATTAAAGATGTTTCTGTGTTCTATGCTGAAGGCTTAAGTACTAAACACCGATGTCTCGTGAGTTTAGCCTAATTCTAATTAAACTTCATTCGCAGATGTCTCTTGTTGAACTTAGCTTAATTGAACAACTTTATGATCACAACATAATAAAAACTAAATTACCGCACTCCGTGTCTAGACATACGGTAACCTAATCCTGCTCTATCATGTTCTAAGGAGACAATACATCTTTCAATGCTAAAGCCCCTAATAGTACACACATATGGGTGATCAAGCCACAAGCATGCAATAATAAAGTACTGATAGAAACAATGAACACATAAAACAACCTTAATTAGATAGGGAAAGAGTTTTACATCAATTACTCAGCAATAATCCCTAACTGAGTTTCATACCCTAATTTCGTCCGGGGACCATTGTTTGGTGGCATGCAACCTTCGCTTGACCGCCTCGAGGTACTTAACACCCATTGTTAGGCAATCTGTGAAGTTTCGCAACATGCCGGAAGTCAAAAGGAAGCATTGTTGCGTGATCCGTAAAGTTCCGCAACATTCCAGAAGTCAAAAAGGGCATTGTTGCGTAATCCGTAAAGTTTCGCAACATTCCGGAAAGAAAATAGGTGTCGTTACGTAATCCATAAAGTTCCGTAACGTTTCGAAAAAGGAATCAGAAAAAAAGCACAAAGGGGGGTGTATTTTGTAAAAAGGGGGTGCAAATAGCAACCAGGCCCACTTGGGCCTTCCAGGGGGTTCCAACAGAAGGCGGTGCCTTCTGGTGGAAGTAACCCAGCTCGCCTAGACAAGCTGGGCGGCAACCACCTCCCTCTTTTCTCCTATAAATAAGGGAAAGAGGGCAGAGTAAAAATGTTCAGCCCTTTTGGTATTTTGGATTCTCTCGAAACTAGTGAGGAAAATTGTTTCAGTGAAAAAAATCCAAGCCGAGGCACTTCCATAATGCTTCCGAGACGTTTCCGTGAGCGATTTCGTGAAGATTCTTCACCGTTCTTCATCGTTCTTCGTTCGTTCTTTGTCGTTCTTTGGTCTTCAACCGGTAAGTTCTCGAAATCGAATCTTTCAATTCATTCTATGCACCCTCAGTGGTCCCTACTTGTTTCACGTGCTTTGATTTTCATTTCGTTTGTTTTCTGTACCCTTTTTTTGACGTGCTTTAACCATTTATTTAAGCCATTTTCTCATCTAATAAATAACAAAATGAATTTCCACCGATCATTTGAGTTGTAATATCGTTTAATCATTGTTAAAATAAAATCCAACCGATCATTCACGCTGTAACCACGTTTAAACCAAAAAGGGTAAAATAATAATAAAATAATTGAAATATCTTCAAATAAAATAATTTAAAAAAATCAATTGGATGTTTTTCTTTGGAAGTTTCCTTGAATGAATTGACTAATAACCAAAGTGAAACTAAGGCTAAAATCAACTCACAAATCAAGCTTTGTCCGCAAAAGTCACTAAAAACCGTTTTAAGGTCCAACGCCTTAAACAATCCTCTTTGCTTTTATTGGTTAACATGGACCATTCAAAAGCATAAAATTAATATGTAATTTTACCACTTTTGTAAAAAAAAAACCAAAGAGATCGTTAATGGTCCAACGCCTTAACGTTTCTCTCCTTTCAAAATCAAAAGATCGTTTAAATGGTCCAACGCCTTAAACGACCTTTGTTCAATTAAAATTTATCTTTCGAAAAAAGATAAAAACAACTTAACCAACGTTTAGTTCTAAAAGAACTACGTAGGTCTGATTTCCTCATCGCAATTGAGGATACGTAGGAGCGAGGGAAACACCCTTGTCGACCACAAAAAGATAAAAATACAAAAAAGACCCATAAAAAGCAAAAAAACATAAAAGTACATTTTGAAGTCATATTTGCACACTTGATTAAAGACTGTCGTCCCTTGTGACGGACGCGTGGGGTGCTAATACCTTCCCCGTGCGTAAATACATTTCCCGAACCTTTCACACTTCAAGTTCGTACACTACACCTTTCCGATTTTTCCGACGTTTTCCTCAAATAAACGTTGGTGGCGACTCCGCGCATCTTCCTTTCTTGGAAGACGCACCCGTGAGTCTCGCGTCGCCCTCCCGCCGAAGGGTAGGTTGCGACAGTTGGCAACTCCACTGGGGACTGTTTTTAGAGAGTTAGGCCAATCACTCAATGTGAATTCCTTACCATGACTTCTATTTTTTTCGTTTTCCTTTATTTTTTCTTATGTCCTTGTATATAACTCTTTGATGCTTTTAGTGTGTTTTTGAAATGTATGCATGAGATAGATATTTAGTCATTTGATGCACACAAACACCAACACTATTTGTACACATGGTGAGTTGAAAAAAAAGGGCCCTATACCCGGGTCCATGGGAACATAAGGAGTGGAGGTGAATCTGTGGTCATGCTGGGTCTCCGACTTGCTTGATAACAGCGAACCCTCATCTAGAGTTTTCCTCTTTGATAACATATTGTTGCTGGTAGTCCCTACTACCGCAATATGTTTTTTTTGAAGGGGATGATACCTCTGGAAACCATCAAGAGAGATATGACCGCCTTGGGGATTATCACAAAAAACCTTTTAGTTCCTCCTGTTTAGCTCCCTAAAATAGGGGCACGAAGCGAACATGCTGCATGCCTTTTAAACACTGCCATGCATATAACCTAAATGTCATGTATGCCTTCGCTGTGTGATTATTTGAGGATATTGCCATGCTGTGTGCATCCCCTTGTTACCCTCACTTTTTCGCATCTACATCATGTCATAATGCACGGGTTGCGTCTTGATCCCCTCTCTTTGTCACAAGAAGACGAAAGGTCCGTGTCACCTTCTTAAATGCATACATCGGGCGCTATGCTGCCCAAATGTTGTATTTAAGAAAGAGATAAGTCTCCCGGGTTCTCGTATCTGTAAAATGCATCTGGGCCATACGCATTTCTTCATGCATTCATCCATTTCACCAGTGATAGATGTCAGAGTCTTGATTCGCACTGGTTTTTATTCCACTTTAGTAAAACATGGGGTCGAGTCAGACGCCTTCGCTTAAAAATAGGTTCTATCAAGTCAAGATCAAGAGCCTAGGAGTCGCCGGTCTGAAAGAGTTAGGATAGTTGATGGGCCAGCTCCAGCGACAAGCCTTTCGCAAAGCTTACGGTAAGATCTGGGACCTAACCATGGCAGAGGTTTCCACGGAGGCCATCGCCTCCCTCACCCAATATTATGACCAGCCTTTGAGGTGCTTCACCTTTGGGGACTTCCAGTTAACACCCACGATGGAAGAGTTTGAAGAGATCCTGGGATGCCCTCTGGGGGAAAGGAAACCATATTCTATCCCTTAGCTAGAATTTCTAAGATAGTCAAAATCTCGACACAGGAATTAGAACGCGGAAAGCAAGTCGAAAATGGGGTGGTTGGGGTACCAAGGAAATGTTTGGAAGAAAAGGCGAGAGTCTTGGCGAGTCAAGGCGAATGGGCCCCGTTCATGGACATCCTGACACTTTTGATCTTGGGGGTGGTCCTCTTTCCAAATGTGGATGGGTTGGTGGACTGGGCAGCAATTGATGCTTTTCTCGCCTTTTACAACCACAAGGAAAGCTCGGTTGTCGCTATCTTAGCCGATCTATACGACACATTCGACCGAAGATGTGAGAAGAACAATGCAAGGATCGTTTGCTGTACGTCGGCCCTCTACGTATGGTTGGTTTCACACTTCTTTCGCTAAGAGATGAGACACCTTTGCCCATTAGAAGGCCACCGCTCATGCACTGAGAAAAAAGAGGCAAATTGGTACTGGCTCTTAGCAAACAAAGAGGGAGCGTCTGTCAATTGGTTCCCCCGATGGAAGGAGGGGAGAATCGGGATTCTTATTTTGTGTGGGAAATTTCCAAATGTTCTCTTGATGGGAACGAGGGGATTACAATCCTGTCCTCGCTATAAGACAACTTGGTTACCCTATGAGAGGGGCACCATTAGAGGAAGGCCTCATGCCTTTTATTACACGAGGTTTCAATAGCACCAACGCGGGGGTGCTTCAGAGGATCCACAAGGCATGGGAAATGTCGCAAAGAAAGGATAAGGAACTTAGGGGGAGTAGCAACGGGCCCATCGGCGGTTACCGTAGGTGGTTGAAAGCCTACGCACAAGATCTGGATTGGCTCCTGAGTTTGAGAACCACTAAGGGGGTGGAGGTTGAAACTTTGGAAGAAGACGAAGAGGTACAGGTCCTCAGGACAGAACTTGAGAAAGCCCAAACAGTCAAAGAAAAGTTCAAGTCAGCAGCTGTTAGGATCCGAACGGAGAACGCCGAACTGAGAGACGTCAATTTAGCCACCACCAAGGACTTAGAACAAGAGACCAAGAGGGCCCATAGGGAAGAACATGGCCGGAACAAATTCCGAGGGGCTCTGTGGGGCAGTAACAGCGAGCTTAAGCTCCGAAGAGAGGAAAGGGACCAATCGCGAGTAGACGGTTTGATCCTGAAGGATGAATTGAGGGTTTGTCTAAGGTCCAAAAGGAGCTTGTCTCAGCGGTTATGCGAAACCAAAACCAACATGTTAGCCATCATTAGCAAGTATCAAGAAGAATTAGATCTAGCCACGGCCCACGAGCACAAGGTAGCGGATGAATATGCCCGAGTGTACGCGGAAAAAGAGGCTAGAGGAAGGGTGATTAACTCGTTGCATCAAGAAGAAACAATGTGGATGGACCGGTTTGCTCTTACTTTGAACGAGAGTCAAGAGCTTCCCCGATTGCTGGCAAAGGCCAAAGCTATGGTAGACACCTACTCCGCCCCCGAGGGGATCCACGGGCTCCTCCGCTATTGTCAGCACATGATAGACCTGATGGCCCATATAATTAGGAGCTGTTAGGGAGTTTATATTGTCACTCAGATCTTGACTAGTTATAACTTTCTAAATAAAATAAGTTTATCCCATGATTATACACCAAAGAAAAACAGTGCGAATCAAATCACTCCCACATTCCATCTCTAGCATACATTCATTTCTCATTACGTACTCTTACATTTGGTCTTTTTAGGAAATACGCCATAACTAAGCGCGCCCCAAGGCATCCCTATCGCACCAGATCCAAATCTAGGACGATGGGTGACCTAGAGGAAGTACAGGAACATATGATGGCCGACATGTCAGCTTTGAAAGAACAAATGGCTTCCATGATGGATGTCATGCTAGGAATGAAACAACTTACTGAGAGTAACGCGGCCACCGCCGGCGCTGTTAGTTCGGCTGCCGAGGCATGCTCAACTCTTCTGACTGCTGCGCACGACCCTATTCCAAATATGGTGGGACGAGAGAGAAGCACGCTGGGGCACATCAGCAACCCCCATCTGGGGTACAACCGAGGAACTTACCCCTACGGTTTACCACCTAATTACACACCACCAGCCGTACATGACGACGTGGGTCATGTTCCTCCCCTCATCCTCGAAGGGGAGCCTCCTCGACATCCTGACGGGGTCCAAGAGAATCCTCGGGAGCATGCTCAGGGAGATGTCAACTCTTACTTTCCCGCTGAGGGGCCAGCGCCCAACACACTACCTCAACCCAACATCACGGGAGAACCTCGAAGCCACCCAATGCAGCCAATATTTCTGTCGGTGGGAGGGCCACCCCTGGCAGCAGAAGGAAAGGGGAAACTCGATCTCATCGAAGAGAGATTGAGGGCTGTCGAGGTATTCGGCAATTATCCGTTCGCGAACATGACCGACCTTTGCTTGGTGCCGGAAGTCGTCATCCCTTCGAAGTTCAAAGTACCTGACTTCGATAGGTACAAAGGGACGACTTTTCCTAAAGAATCACCTAAAAATGTACTATCGTAAGATGGGTGCATATTCCGGGGACGAGAAGTTATTAATGCATTTCTTTCAAGATAGCTTGGCTGGGGCAGCAGTCATCTGGTACACTAATCTAGAGGCTTCCCGCATCCACACTTGGAAGGATCTGATTACCGCCTTCCTTAGGCAGTATCAGTACAACTCTGACATGGCTCCTGACTAGACTCAATTGCAAAACATGGTTAAACGGGAACATGAGTCATTTCAAGAATACGCTCAGCGTTGGAGGGACCTAGCAGCGCAAGTAGCCCCTCCCATGGTCGAGAGGGAAATGGTTACTATGATGGTGGATACCTTGCCTATATTTTACTATGAGAAGTTAGTAGGCTACATGCCCTCTAGCTTCGTGGACTTGGTTTTCGCTGGAGAAAGGATTGAGGTGGGTTTGAAAAGGGGAAAGTTTGATTACGTCTCCCTGGTAGGTGCCAGCGGTAGGAGGACCAGAACGGCTGGGGAAAAGAAGAAAGAGGGAGATGCCCATACTGTCACTTCAACACCTGCGTGGCCCAAGCCGCCGTAAACCCCCCACGGTACCCACCAATATGCACAACATCATTCGAGTTTTTCGACTCGCACCGGGGGCTCTTTCGACACAGCGCTCGCCTAACCGAGGGCGCCTACACCCCCACAAGGGTGGGCTCCTCAGGCTTCGGCTCCAACCTGGCCTCACCCAGCCAACAATGCCAACTTTGGCTCGGGCCCCAACACGGCAAGAAACTTCTCTCCAAGGCAAGCTCAGATTTTAGCCTCGATCCCAATGACGTATGGGGATCTCTTATCGTCTCTCATCGCTAACCAATTGGCCGTGGTGATTCCAGGAAAGATCCCCAGCCTCCATTCCCAAAGTGGTATAACCCTAGCACAACCTGTGCGTACCATGGGGGAGCCCCGGGCCACTCAGTCGAGCAGTGCTTGGCCTTGAAGAACAAGGTCCAAAGTTTGATAGAAGCCGGATGGTTGACATTTCAAGAGGACGGGCCCAACATAAAGACAAACCCTGTTGCCAATCATGGAGGAGGAGCTGTTAATGCCATCGAGGTGAGTAGGTCGCACGGGCCCAAACTTTTGAAAAACGTAATGACCTCCAGAAGGTTTATCTACAATGCCTTGCAAAAGGTGGGCGTGATTCCCCACGGCGAGCACAACAAGTATTCGTGTTTAATGCATCCAGGCATGCTGCATGATATGGAAACATGTTCAGCCATAGGAGATCTATTGCAACAAATGATAGACCAAGGCCGGCTTGAGGTCAGCAATGAGGGGGAGGAGGAACAACATGTGTGCATGCAGTCGGTAGATAAGGAAGACCCTATAAAGCCTAAACCCTTGGTAATACACTTCACCAGGGACACAGCACCCCAAAGACCTCAACACCCCTCTACAGTATCAGGTGTTAGGCCTATGCCGTTTCCTTATGAGAATAGCCATGCAGTTCCGTGCAGGTATGCCCCTCCGGGCAGAAGGAAGGAAGAAGCTACCGATATCGGTTCACTATCGGCCAAAGTGACCAATATCACTGGCCTAAGCGGCATGACCCGCAGCGGTCGTGTATTCACACCCCCTAGCCTGCCGTTACAGTTCGTGAACTTTAAAGGGAAAGCAAAGATAACCGAAGGACAAAATGTCAAGGTGATCCATGCGCCAGACGAGGATGTTCCGACGAAGGATTTTTCCGAGGGAAGAGAGGGCTGTGGCAAGAAAGAGGTATCACTCGAGGAGGCCGGCGAGTTCCTCCGTATTATTCAACAAAGCGAGTTCAAAGTCATTGAACAACTCAACAAAACCCCAGCTAGAGTCTCCCTTCTAGAGCTGCTCATGAGCTCTGAGCCTCATCGAGCTTTGCTGGTAAAAGTCTTGAATGAAGCTCACGTAGCCCAAGACATCTCCGTAGAAGATTTTGGGGGGATCATCAATAACATCACAACCAACAATTACCTCACCTTCGCTGAAGAGGAAATCCCCGCCGAGGGGAGAGGACATAACGGGGCTTTACATGTGTTAGTCAAATGCATGGAACACGTTATGGCCAAAGTACTCATCGACAACGGCTCAAGCCTAAACGTGATGCCCAAGAGCACATTGGAGAAATTGCCATTTAACGCTTCCCATCTAAGGCCAAGTTCCATGGTGGTCCGTAACTTTGAAGCACCCGCCGGGAGGTAAGGGGGGAGATCGACCTCCCAGTACAGATAGGGCCTCATACCTGCCAGGTTACATTCCAAGTCATGGATATCAACCCGGCCTACAACTGTCTTCTGGGACGTCCATGGATCCACTCAGTGGGAGTCATCCCCTCCACGCTCCACCAAAAGTTGAAGTTTGTGGTGGGGGGACATTTGGTCATAGTATTAGGGGAGGAGGATGTCCTGGTAAGTTGTCCTTCCTCTATGCCATATGTGGAAGCCGCGGAGGAGTCATTGGAAATGGCTTTCCAATATTTGAGGTAGTAAGCATCGCCTCTGTTGATTCCCTCCCTAGGCGGCCCCGCCTATCTGATGCGGCAATGATGGTGGCCCGGGTGATGCTGGGGCACAACTACGAGCCCGAAATGGGTTTGGGCAAGAACAACGGCGGCAAGACCAGCCTGGTGAGTACCAGAGGAAACCGCGGGAAGTTTGGGTTAGGCTATAAACCAACATAGGCTGACATAAGGAAAAACATCTCAGAAAGGAAGAACAAAGGTCAAGGCCCGCGGTCGGGACAACGAGCCAAAGAGGCTCTGCTGTGCCACATCAGTAGGAGCTTCGTAAGTGCGGGTTTAAGACGCGAAGGACAAGTTGCCGCAATATGCGATGATGACTCCCCGAGGAGATCGGATTTGATACAGCCATGCCCTCCCGGTTTCCAACTAGGAAATTGGCGGGTGGAGGAACGCCCAGATGTTTACATGACAAGCATAATGTAACCTTTTGTAGCTTTAAAACTCTATGGTTCGGCCTAGGCTTTAGAGTTTCCTTTTGTTAAGGCATTATGTCTTTTGTTCTTGAACTTATAATATAAAGATCTTTCTTCATCTGTTCCTGCGCCTCTACCCATTCTCATTCATTTGCACATTTATTTCTTTGTTATGCTTAAAACGATATAGATTCGACGATGAGTCCCGCGAAGGTACTAATAACAGGGACCCGACCGTCAATTTTTGAGCAAGAAGCAAGTCAGACGGAGAATGAAAAGGACGAGGATGTAGGGTTTCCCCCAGAGCTGGAGAGGATAATCGCCTAGGTGGATCGAGAGATGAGGCCGCATCAAGAAGAGACAGAACTCGTAGATTTAGGAACCGACAATGGAAGAAGGGAAGTAAAAGTAGGCACGGGTATGGCCGCACGCATTCGTGAAGAATTAATGGCCCTGCTGAAAGACTACCAAGACATCTTTGCCTGGTCGTACCAAGATATGCCCAGTTTGAGTTCTGACATCAAATAGCACAGACTACCTCTGAATCTTGAGTGTTCCCCGGTAAAGCAAAAACTGAGGAGGATGAAGCCCGAGACGTCCCTGAAAATAAAAGAAGAAGTAAAGAAAACAATTTGACGCTGGCTTCTTGGCTGTTGCTCGGTACCTGGAATGGGTGGTGTCGCAACCTACCCTTCGGCGGGAGGGCGATGCGAGACTCACGGGTGCGTCTTCCAAGAAAGGAAAATGCGCGGAGTCGCCACCAACGTTTATTTGAGGAAAACGTCGGAAAAACCGGAAATGTGTGGTCTACGAACTTTAAGTGTGAAAGGTTCAGGAGTTGTATTTACACACGGGGAAGGTATTAGCACCCCACGAGTCCATCACAAGGGACGACAGCCTTTAATCGAGTGTGCAAACATGACTTCGATTTGTTTTATTTTCTCTTTTACGCTTTTTATGTCTTTTATATTTTTTTATCTTTTTGTGGTCGACAAGGGTGTTTCCCTTGCTCTTACGTATTCCTCAATTGTGGTAAGGAAATCAGACCTACATAGTTCTTCGAGAACTAAACGTTGGTTAAGTTGTTTTTATCCTTTTTTGCAAGATATATTCTGATAAAAAAAGTCGTTTTAAGGTGTTGGACCATTTAAACGATCTATTGATTCTTTTGAAAGGAGAGAAAATATTAAGGCATTGGACCATTAATGATCTCTTGGTTTTTTGAAAGTAGTGACAAAGTTATGTGTTGACTTTAGGCTTTCGAAAGTCCACGTTTAACCAATAAAAGCAAAGAGGACCATTTAAGGCGTTGGACCTTAAAATGGATTTTAGGTGATTTTTATGGACAAAACTTGATTTGTGAGTTGATTTTAGCCTTAGTTTCACTTTGGTTATTAGTCAACTCAATTAAGAAAAATTCCAAAGAAAAACGTCCGATTGATTTTTTTGGATTATTTTATTCAAAGATATTTTTGATTATTTTATTATTATTTTGCCTCTTTTGGTTTTTAACGTGGTTATGGCGTGTAAGATCGGTTGGATTTTATTCTAACAGAGATTAAACGATATTACAACTCAAATGATCGGTGGAAATTCATTTTATTATTGATTAGGCGAGAAAATGGCTTAAATAAATGGTTAAAGCACGTCAAAAAGGGGTACGGAAAGCAAACAAAATAAAAATAAAAGCACGCAAAACAAGTGGGGACCACTAAGGGCACATAGAATGAATTGAAAGGTTCGATTTCGGGAACTTACCGGTTGAAGACCGAAGAACGACAAAGAACGATGAAGAATGGTGGAAAATCATCACGAAATCGCTCACGATAACGTCTCGGAAGCGTTACGGAAGCGCCTCGGTTTGGATTTTCTTCACGGAAACAATTTTTCTCACTAATTTCAAGAGAATCCTAAATACCAGAAGGGCTGAACGACATTACTCTGCCCTCTTTCCCATATTTATAGGGGAAAACAGGGAGGTGGTTGCCGCCCAGCTCGCCCAGGCGAGCTGGGTTGCTTCCACCAGAAGGCACCGCCTTCTGTTGGAACACCCTGGAAGGCCCAAGTGGGCTTGGTTGCTATTTGCACACCCCTTTTTACTAAATACACCCCCTTTTGCCTTTTTTACTGATTCTTTTTTCATAATGTTACGGAACTTTACGGATTACGTAACGACAATTATTTTCTTTCGGTAATGTCGCGAAACTATATGGATTAAGCAACAATCCCCTCTTTGACTTCTGGAATGTTGTGGAACTTTACGGATTGTGCAACAATGCTTCCTTTCGACTTCCGGCATGTCACAGAACTTCACGGATTGCCTAACGATGGGCATTAAGTACCTCGAAGCGGTCAAGCGAAGGTTGCATGCCACCAAACAAATGGTCCCCGGACGAAATTAGGGTATGACGATTGCCCCTCTTTACTTATCTTTTATTGGAGATAAAAGCGAAGTAAAGATATGACACTAATTTTGTTTGAGCGGAACGTCATTCGGCCGATCAATGTCCCCGCCAGCGAAACCTGTCATTCAGAAAGAAAAGAAAAGGCATCAGAAGCGTCAACAAACTTCAGTGTCTTGAAAATGACAAAGTTGGATAACCACGACACTTCCCTTCGCCAACACATTCGATCGTCCCTGCCCAGCAGAGAAGAATCTCGCATGTTGTTGGACTTGAATGTTTCTGGACGACGAGAGTAAAAACCAGCAAAAATTTTGAAAATGATCAGCACCGAACGACCAACATCATCCTGATACCATCGAATTCGTTCCCCTCGGTTGACGAAAGGCGCAGATGACCATAAGGTATCTCCGCCTGCCACCTGACTCGCTATCCCTGGATGGCAAAAGGTGCAGAAGACGATGTCAATCTCTTCGTGTCAACGGGCTCGGTTGCCCCTGGTTGACGAAAGGTGCGGGTAACCATAAGGTAACCCCGCATGTCACCTGACTTCACGGGTCAGGAGGACAGAAGGTGCAGGAGACGATGTTAGTCTCTGCGCATTAACGGGCTCGTTTGCCCCTGGTTGACAAAAGGTGTGGGTAACCATAAGGTAACCCCGCATGTCACTTGACTTCACGGGTCAGGACGAAAGAAGGTCCAGGAGATGATGTTAGTCTCTGCGCGTCAACGGGCTCATTTGCCCCTGTTTGACGAAAGGTGCGGGTGACCATAAGGTAACCCCGCATGTCACCTGACTTCACGGTCAGAACGACAAAAGGTGCAGGAGATGATGTTAGTCTTTGCGTGCTATCATTCTCTGGGTCTGATGGATAGCGAAAAAATGTTTATACGGATAACCAATTGGGTATTTCCGCCTGCCCCCTAACTTCACGGGTTAGTATTGACAGAAATTGATGGTGCTGAGAAATTGCTTGTGTATCTCCGCAGGTCACCTGACTTCAGGGTCAGTGTGATAGAAAGCGCGGAAGACGACGTAAATCTCCGGGTGTCAACGGGCTTGGACCACGATTGACAAAGGGTGCAGAAGACGACGTTAGTCTCTGCATGCTATCGTGCTCTGGGTCTGATGGATAGCAAAAGTGTTTGTACGGATAACCACTTGGGTATTTCCACCTGCCCCCTAACTTCATGGGTTAATATTGACAGAAATTGATGGTGCAGAGAAATTTCTTATGTATCTCCACACGTCACCTGACTTTAGGGTCAGTGTGACAGAAAGCGCGGAAGATGGCGTAAATCTCCGCATCTAAACGGGTTCGGACTGTGATTGACAAAGGGTGCAGAAGACGACGTTAGTCTCTGCATGCTATCGTGCTCTAGGTCTGATGGATAGCAAAAGTGTTTGTATGGATAACCACTTAGGTATTTCCGCCTGCCCCCTAACTTCATGGGTTAGTATTGACAGGAATTTATGGTGCGGAGAAATTGCTTGTGTATCTCCACACGTCACCTGACTTTAGGGTCAGTGTGACAGAAAGCGCGGAAGACGGCGTAAATCTCCGCGTGTAAACGGGCTCAGACTGCGAATGACAAAGGGTGCAGAAGACGACGTTAGTCTCTGCATGCTATCATGCTCTGGGTCTAATGGATAGCAAAAGTGTTTGTACGGATAACCACTTGGGTATTTCCGCCTGCCCCCTAACTTCATGGGTTAGTATTGACAGAAATTGATGGTGCGGAGAAATTTCTTGTGTATCTCCACACGTCACCTGACTTTAGGGTCAGTGTGACAGAAAGCGCGGAAGAAGGCGTAAATCTCCGCGTGTAAACGGGCTTGGCTGCGATTGACAAAGGGTGCAGAAGACGACGTTAGTCTCTGCATGCTATCGTGCTCTGGGTCTGATGGATAGCAAAAGTGTTTGTACGGATAACCACTTGGGTATTTCCGCCTGCCCCCTAACTTCATGGGTTAGTATTGACAGAAATTGATGGTGCGGAGAAATTGCTTGTGTATCTCCACACGTCACCTGACTTCAGGGTCAGTGTGATAGAAAGTGCGGAAGATGATGTAAATCTCTGCGTGTCAATGGGCTCGGACCGCGTTTGACAATGGGTGCAGAAAACGACATTAGTCTCTGCATGCTATCGTGCTCTGGTTCTGATGGATAGCAAAAGGGTTTGTATGGATAACCACTTGGGTATTTCCGCCTGCCCCCTAACTTCACGGGTTAGTATTGACAGAAATTGATGGTGCAGAGAAATTGCTTGTGTATCTCTGCATGTCACCTGACTTCAGGGTTAGTGTGACATAAATTGTAGGACGGCCGACAAAAGTGAGGCTCTTGCTCCTACGTATCCTTAATTTGTGATGAGGAACTCAGACCTACGTAGTTCTTGATAACTGTGAGACTAAAATATTCTCGGTGTTTTTTTCACTAAAATGCAAACATGCTTTAGTAAAGAAACAAAACTTCCAACTGATCAGAGCAACATATGCTTTTTTGGATGAAAAACAATGTGTCTATCGGGGAAGGAGAGTATGCTGATGAAATTTTTCATAACCATAAATGAGATTTTGGATGTTAGCATTTCGTTTCTAAATGACCATTTAGAGGAAATACTGGGTCCAACAAAAATAGAAGAAAATCACTCAAAGTGTATCAATCTCACATAGGTAAGTGTTTCATCCTAATTCCGAACCATAGATATGTCATGACTTGATTTCGCAAAGCATTTCCTATCAAATCAAAGATTACATGCGTGATCATGGATCAATAGGACTTCTTCTTGGGAATGGTTTTTTTTGGTGGGAAATTTGGCTTTGAGTGTTTTTGGCCTTTTCCTTTTCTGTTTTTGTTTAGTGTGAGGCGAACAAGTCACCGACGCACAGGATTTTGGTTGGCAATCAAAGGGAGAGGACCACTTTAGGTCGTGGTTTCCTTCCTTTTCTTGTTTACTTGGTGACAATTCTGTATTGTTTAGATAGTCTGGTCCAAAGACCTTTCTACATGTTTCTTCTGTTTTCTTCCGATCTTTGATCGGGAATTTTCTTCCTTTTTTTGCTTTCTCCCACTCTTTGATTGGGAATTTTCTCTTTTTGCTTTCTTCAGATTATTTGATTGGGAATTTTCTCCTTTTTCTTTTCTTGTTTTCTTCCGAGGGCGAGGATGGACATTCTCACCCTAGGTCAAGGTTTATGGTGAGTTGTGATCTTGGCTCAAGGCTTGTAGGATGGCTGGACATGATATATGTCTGGGCGTTGGTTTGGCCAGCGGTTCAGGGATAAAGGAATGTGCCACATTATTTCCATGACATACATGTAACAATGATGATTTGGAAATTTTATGCAATACTGGTCATGCATGCACCCATGTGGACACTCAAGCATCAAGTTTTTTATGGTCATGTGACACTAGGGCTCAGGATTCATTTTCCTTACTTAAGTCAACCCAATATTTCCAAAATATGCTCCTTTATCAATTTATGCATTCATCCGAGTCCATTTTGGGTGTTCGAGAACATTTTCATAGCATTCACCCTTCAGGTGCATACACATTTTTTTTTTCAAAAACTGGTTACGATCAGTGATTCTTTTTCAAAGAAAAGCTGGAAGTTATTTCTTTTCAAAAGTGTGCTGGCTTTTCAGCTACACAATTTATTTTTCTTTTTCTCTATTTTTTTTCTTTTTCTATTAAGTTATTATCATTTGTTTATTTCTTTTTTTCTCTCTCTCCTTTTTTTTGAAAAGGTCGTGTGGATGAGGGCGCACACTGCCTACTCACGTCTAACCACAAGGTAAACGAAAAAAACACGCAACGGTAAGTTGCAATAAAAACAGTGACGAAATAACTGAGAGTCATGATGCCAAATTCTAGCAGAAACAGAAACAGTAACTGAAAACAGTAATGTTAATAACAAACACAAAAATAACTGAAAGTAGTAATGTTAATAACAAAAAGTGCGGCGACCTCAGTCACGCGGCTTCGCTCCCTTCCAAGAAACCGAGCAGGTCAATCATATCTTCATCCATATAGGACTCATCCGCCTCACCGGGGGATCCTGCAGGCTCCTCCCCTGCCTGGGCATCGGGCCAGTCTCCAGGCCATGCAACCTCAGCCCCAAACTGCTCCGGAGTAGGGCACACAAAAGGGGCGGAACCCTGCCCCTGCTGACTGAGGCTGAACCGGTAGAGACACTCATGTATCTGCACCTGCCCACAGTGGTTGGCCGCCTGCTGGCGAACCAAATGCTGTAAATAACGCTCCACGCCCAGTGACCCAGCTGGATTGGCCTGCCGAGGTGGTGGCAATGCATTTGCGGCCTGATGTGCATCACCCTGCGCCTGCCTAGGCGTGCAGTACTTCTCAATGAAGGCTTGGGTGATCGGCGGTCGGATTACTTTACTGGGGGTGACGGGAACTCCGTAGGACTGGCAGAGGCCCGTGATCAGCGCCGGAAACCCTAGGGCCCTATTGGACTTATCTGGGTCCAGAGGGTGTTTAGTAGGCACCATACCTATAAACAAATAAATGGCGTCAGCAATCACCTGGGCCACATGGACGCTCATCCGTGTCAGGATAGCATACACCAACTGGCACTTAGGCAGAGGGAGGTCGGAGTTGTGATCGCTAGGCAAGACATTGCTGAGCAGCAGTGTCATCCATGTCTAGGTCAAAATGGTCATGCTGGTGCACATGATCCGCACCTGCCTCCCTACAATAGTCCGAGCGAAATCCTGCCCCGGTATGCACAACAGCTGGGCGATGGCTTCCTCGTCGAAACCGTTGGCCCGGTTCCTCCTCTGGCTGAACTCACACTGCTGGCCTTCCTCCAAAACTAGCGGGTCGCCCAGGAACTGGCTGAGGGCATCTGCATCGAAGGGAATCCACTGACCCCTTACCCACGAGCGCATGTCCCGAACTCCTTCCTCCGTGGGCCAAGCATTAGCATAGAACTCTAGGACTATCTCTGGGTCGAACTTGGCCATGGGAGTCACTAGCGGTGTCCAACGTCTGCAAGCTATCTCCTCCTGAAAGTCCGTATACTCATCCTCCTTGAGCTGGACACGCTTCTCCCTGTGGAACGACCATCCCCTGATGGCCTCGAAGCGTTGCTAGTGCTCGGCACTCCGGAAACGATGACTATCAAACTCTGGGATGACACTAGATCCCTCTCCTGTGGCGTCTCTTCTAGACCTCTTCGTGGAGAGTTTCTTCGGAGCCATTTCCTACAAAAACATTTGGGAAGTTAGTTCAAGAAACTTAATCAAAACGAAAGCCAGATCAAGCCAAACAACATACCCTTTTTCCAACAAAACACGAATATCCACACGAATTTTGAAAGGAATGCTTATGCGTTAATGCGCGGGTTCTCCTAGGATATTCATACATTTATACCTATCTTTCCCTTGATGAACGACATCCTATGAGATGCACCTACTTTCATTTTGCAAAGAAATTCCTTACGCTATATGTCAAACTATCCATACATATTTTTCAAGGCATTTTGCTACCTACCTACTCCATTTTGAATGGCATTTTTGCTATACGTTCACATTTCATTCACATACATGTTCATACATTTGAGAGGAAACTTCATGCTATATATATATTCACACATTTACATTCATTTGAAAAACAATTTCATGTTGCACATTCATTGGAAAAGCAATTTTTGTACTACTATTCACATTTTGAAAGGCAATTTCATGCCATATGTTCCTATTTTGAGAAGCATTTTCGGGCCATATTTAACGTATATGCATATTTGCAAAGCATTCGGCTACCTATTCAACATACACACATACATGTTTAACAACATTTTCACACCATCTAGGTATAAAGAAATCATCATGGTGCAGCCCAAACCAAGTGCCGGCCTAAAGGGGAAACCTTACCAACATGCTCTCACTTTCATGCCTTCTTTCATTTCAAAAATCCAAGGCTTGGGTCCCTAGGCCTAAATCATATTTTGGCATTTATCCTAACTTCCGCAAGCTGTCCCCACATCCAAAAAATGGCAATCATACATGCAAAAACCCAATCTATAAGCAACATTCACAAACTTATGCGCAAACACCATTGAGGCATTTCACCGAGCACTTGGTGGGCGCACTTTTGGGCACCAACAATAAGGGGATAGGGGCAATGTGGCTTGCCCCATCATTTCAGAACACAACCTAGACCTAAGGCCATCCCCTACAACCCCCCAATTCAATGAATCAAAGCACAAATTTGCCCCAAATTGTCTCACGAAATTGGTCAAATCATGTACAATTTAAAGCATAAAAGGCATCAATGGAAAGCTAGAAACCAAAGGATAGTGCACTTACTTGTATGGAGTGGCAAGGACACTAAAATGGAAGCAAAAAGCACACAATGGTGTCCTAGGGTCAGAAAAAGCTAGCAATCCCGTGAGTGCTGCGTTCTTAAGTGAGGGGGAGAAGTTCCTTGGGTGAAAACTGCACTCCCCCTCTCTTTTTAAACCATTTCGTGAAGGGGGTGCTCGCCCAGGCGAGCTAACCCAACATTTTTTTTTAAAAAACAAAAGACAAAGGTACGCACTCTCTATGGGTCGGCGTTCGCTTACTCGAACCCCCTAGGGTATATTAGGCATTCGACCATCACCTCAAAGAAACAACAACAATAATAAGTAGGAATTTAAAGGATACTAGGTTGCTTCCCAGTAGCGCTTCTCGCTTGTCCAGAGCTGGACGTGGGACGACGATCCGTTGATCATGGGCCTAGCCTCCACTCGTGCCCGTCCCTAAGTACCTGAAAGCAGGCAACGACATTGCCCAACAAATCATGGCCGCATTACCGCTTACCTCGATTCGTCTTTGTCTCTGGATTTGGCTCGGTATTTGATTATTGCCTAAAACAATCTTGCTCCTGTCATAAGATAACAAATATGCATGTGTATGCGTATGCATGAGCATTTTCAAATGCAATAATCTTTTAGCAAAAGCTTGTCGGGTTCAGTTTCATTTAAGCGCTTGGGGCATCCCATGGACTGAGCAAAAAGGCTCAGGTTATCAAATACTACACATCTTTTAACGCACAAAGCGAGGATCAGAACCTCAATCCTACGTTCTTTTTAAAAGACTGCGATGAGAGAATTACAGAGGACAGGAATCCCTGGGGGAAACCAAGAAGAACACACAAAAATAAAAACATGTAGCGACTTCCTCAATTCCCCCAGATCTTAAGCGTAGTATCGCTTGACAATGTTGGAGTTCACGGATGAAGGTAGCTCCTCGTCATCCATGTTGGCGAGAACCAGGGCCCCTCTGGAGAAAGCCCTTTTTACAATGAAAGGCCCTTCATAGTTCGGGGCCCACTTTCCTCTATTGTCTTTCAGAGCTTGGGAAACTTTCTTCAGCACCAAGTCCCCTTCGCTGAACCTGCGTGAGCGTACCTTCTTTTCAAAAGCGTTCTTCACTCGTTTCTGATATAAACGCTTGTGGCTCATGGCGGCCAAATGCTTGCCTTCTATGAGATTAAGATGATCGAAACGGTAGCACAACCAAGATTCTCAATGACGGGACTTCCACCTTAAACGGTAGCACAACCTCCATTCCATATACCAACGAGAACGGTGTTGCCCCGGTTGATGTGTGTACTGCGGTTCGGTAAGCATGTAACGCGAATGGGAGCATCTCGTGCCAATCCTTGTATGACACGATCATCTTCTGGATAATCTTCTTGATATTCTTATTGGCTGCCTCCACGGCTTCGTTCTTCTTTGGTCTGTAGGGTGTGGAATTGCGATGTTGGATTTTAAACTCCTCGCACATTTCCCTCATCATCCATGTATGACACGATCATTTTCTGGATAATATTCTTGATATTCTTATTGGCTGCCTCCACGGCTTCGTTCTTCTTTGGTCTGTAGGGTGTGGAATTGCGATGTTGGATTTTAAACTCCTCGCACATTTCCCTCATCATCTTGTTATTCAAGTTGGTGCCATTTTTCGTGATAATCTTCCTCGGAAAACCATACCGGTAGATAATCTCCCTCTTAATGAATCAGACCACCACACTCCTGGTGACGCTAGCGTACGACGCGGCTTTGACCCACTTATTGAAGTAATCGATCGCCACTAGGATGAAACGGTGTCCGTTTGTAGCTTTGGGCTCTATGGCCCCAATCACATCTATTCCCCACATGGAAAACAACCATGGTGCGGCCAAGACATTCAGAGGCAAGGGCGGAGCGTTGACATTGTCTGCAAATGTCTAGCATTTGTGACACCTCCTCATATGGAGACAACAATCGCTCTCCATGGTGAGCCAATAGTAACCCGCCCTTAAGATCTTCCTAGCCATGGCTTGCTCATTAGCGTGCGTACCAAAAGAGCCCTCATGGACCTCCCCCAGCATGTTCTCAGCTTCCTTAGCGTTCTCGCAGCGTAGCAGAACCATGTCATGGTTTCTCTTGTATAGTATGCTTCCGCTCACGAAGAAGCCGGTCGCCAATCTCCTCAACGTCCTCTTGTCGTTGTCGGAAGCCTCCGGTGGGTACTCTTTGCTTTCAATGTATCGCTTGATATCGAAATACCAAGGCTTACCATCCCGCTCTTCTTCCACCAGACAACAATGTGCGGGTCTGCCACGACACCTGAACTCAATGTATGGTAGGTGTGACATCCTGGAAATTTCTACCTGGAATTTTGGAAACGATGCATTTTGAATGATTACATATAAGTATTTTTCAGTGTATATGTATGTATACTCCTGGTAGAAGTAGGTATATTGGGGGAAAGATACGCGGGTTAGGCTAATTAACGAAGAGAAATCCATAACTGGATAGTTATAGGTTAATTCTTAATTAATTAGTTTAAAAATTATCGTTTTGCGTGTGACTTAAAATTTAACGAAACCAACCTCTGAACCACGCTTGGGGTTTCATTCTGAGAGTTTTGATATATATATATTGCCTACTTTCAAAAACTGGCCCCGACGGGTGCAGAGAAACGTGAGGGGCTGGAACCAGAGAAACGACACACAAACTGAGGCAAGATTTTTTCAAAAGGTCAGATTTTTCTCTTCTTGTGGATGAGTATGAGTCACATCAAGAGAAAAAGTGGACCCTTTTTGCTCCACTCAAAAGAAGACATGTGACACATCTTTTAAAAAAAAAAAGAGAAAAGCCTTTTAAACTAAAAGCCACGTTCTCTCTCCTCACTCAGCCCAAAATTTCAGAAGCTTTTGTCCCTCTCTTTCTCATGTTGCTATTACTTTCTTCTTCCTCACCATTGAAGCTCCAACAAAGCTCCAACCTTTGCACACCATTTCTGCTCCAAATCGCGAAAGGAAGCCATTTTCGGAGTCATGAAGCGCACCTCTCCATTTTGGGACTTCACATTTCAGGTTTGGGTAGACTTCTTGTCACATAAATTTTCATGGGTATTGGGTTTTGGGAGATATGATGGGTAGTTTTACTAGGTTTATGCCTTATGATAGTTATTTGTGAAGAAATTTGATGAAAGCATGCTAAATTTGTCATGTTTGGTATGAGTCAAGCTTACCCATTCTGTTTTAGGGTTTTTATGATGATGCTTGTGATGCTTGTGTGCTGAAATGGCTGATGGAAAACTGATAGAGATGAAGGGTAGAGTTAACCTAGGGTTAAAAAGTGAGAATGTAGTGATATGAGTGGAAAAGTGTGATGCTTTGAGGATTTGAAAGCCAAATCTGGATTTAGTGGTAATTGGAGTGTCGCAATGTGCCCTTCGCGGGCGAGTGAAGGCGAGGCTCACGGGTGCACTTTCCAAAGGAGGAAAGATGCGCGGAGTCGCCACCAACGTTTATTTGTGGAAAACGTCGGAAAAACCGAAGGAAACTGGTCAAAATGAAAATTCTAAGTTCGGGAGTTGTATTTACGTTTGAGGAAGGTATTAGCACCTCTCACGTTTGTCTCAAAGGACAACAACCAATTTTTTAGAATTGTGGGAATTGTGTTACCTTAACTTTATTTCTTTTTATTTTTTTGAGGTCGACAAAAGCGGGGCTCTTGCTCCTACGTACCCTCCATCAAAGAGGAAATCAGACCTACGTAGTTCTTCCTTTAAAGGTGAATCAAGCGATTCTTTTTACTTGAAAGGTGATCACTTAAAGGTGTTACGCCTTTAAAAATGATCCATTTAACTTGGTAAGAAAGGCTGAGATAAAACTTTCAAATCCTTTTTTAGTGATTTTTTGGTGGACGAGCTTGACTTGGCGAATTGATTTTAGCCTTAGTTTCGCTTTAGTTATTAGTCAATTCAATTAAGAATGAGAAATCCCAAAGAGAAAACGTCCGATTGATTTTTGTGCTTCATTTTACTAAAAGATATTTTTTTGATTATATTATTATTTTACCTCTTTTTTGATTTCCAACGTGGTTACGGCACGACCGAACGGTTGGAATTCATTTTAACCGAAATTAACGGATGATACAATTCAAATGATCGGTGGAAATTTATTTTATTTTTTGATTAGGCGAGAAATGACTTAAATAAATGACTTAAGCACGTCAAAAGGGGGTATAGAAAGCGAATGAAAACGAGAATAAAAATACATGAAACAAAATGTGGACCACCACGGGTACATAGAATGAATTGAAAAGCTCGGTTTGAAGTACTTACCCGTTGAAGACTGAAGAAAACGAAGAACGAACGATGAATGTTGAAGAACGGTCGAGAATCTTCGCGTAATTACTCACGGAAACGTTACGGAAGCGCCTCGGCTTGGATTTTCTTCACGGAAATAATTTTCCTCAGCAATTTCGAGAGAATAAGAAGTGCCAAGAAGGCTGAACCCTTCTCCCTTCACTCCTCCCCCTATTTATAGCAAAATAGGGGAGGAGCTTGCCACCCAGCTCGCCCAGGCGAGCAAGGTTGCTTCCTCCAGAAGCAACAGCCTTCTGGAGGAAGAATCTGGAAGGCCCAAGTGGGCCTGATTGCTATTTGTACCCCCTTTTTACTAAATTCCCCCCTTCTACTTTTTTTTGGTAATTCTTTTCCTTAACGTTACGAAACTTTACGAATTTCATAACGATACTTATTTTCCTTCCGCAAGGTTACGAATCCTTACGGATTATGTATTTACTCTTTTTTAGCTTTCGAGGATGTTACGAAAACTCACGGATTGCGAAAAACACCTCCTTTCGATTTCCGTCACATTACGGAATTTTCACGGATCGCGTAAGCCTGCTTCCTTTTGATTTTCGGCACATCTCGGGACTTCACATATTATACAACAAAGGGTGCCAAGTATCTCGAAGCGGCCAATCAAAGGTTGTATATCATCAAATAATAATTCCCGGACGAAATTAGGGTATGACATGGAGGTTAGAGTGAGGTAATCCTAGTTTGAAATGTCATTTAGGATTGTGGGAAAGATTGGGTTGTGCAAAGGAGGAAAATGAGTGACCCAAAGTGAAGGCAAGAGCCATTTCTAGGGTAGATTGGGTGTTGAGGAGTCAAATTTTGATTCGGTAGAGTTTTCATCGTAAAACCAGTTTGAGCAAGTTTAGATTAATGTTATAGACTTGTTTGAGATGAGAGTTTGCTCCAAAGTTTCCCCATTCTCATTTTCACTTCTCAAACCTTGAAAATCCACTAAATTGAGGGGTTTTAGATACCTAGATTTTGAGTTGCTTTGGTCTGAAGCTTGTCTTTGGTTTAGATATGATTTATACTTGATTTAGGACTTGTAGGATCCAATTTGGGAAATTTTGGATGAGGGCAAGAGTGATTTCGAAAATCTGCACTTCTATGCAGAATTTTGCTGTTAAAGTGTGCAGCAGAATTTTGGGTTTGTGCAGAAAATGCTTAGGCATGACTGGCTGTGGAAAGGGTTGTACATATTGGGTTCTGAAAGTTTTCTAGCTGATCCCAACGGTCAAAATGTAGACTTATGTACTAGGAACCTCCAGTAAACTTTTCGAGTCGATCCAACGGTGAACGAATTGGAACGAAGGGAATGTTACTCGGGTATTCGAGTAAGAAAAGTTGTGGTATTGGTTTGTGTTTTGGGCAGAGTTTTCTGCCTCTGCCCTATTTTTGCTTGGTTTTGATAGTTCATGATGTTTGGATGTTGAAATTGCTTGGATGTTGTGGAAGCTTGGAGGGATTGATGGGGACCCGGTGTTGAGAGGAACGAGGATAAGGGCTAAGTGGGAGTACGTGAGCTCAGTTGAAGGTGGGCAACTGGGGATGGTGGATTTATGTGTGATTTTTGGATGTGGATAGTCAACTTGCACCATCGCCCAACCGCCACCTAGTACCACATGTGACGGGTACCCCATAATCCTACAAGCTTGAAGTGAGGAAGTGGGGAAGGGTGAGACCTCCTACTTTTATTCGTTGACCACAGAGTGGTACCTGGAGATATGTCGCGGGGGTCAGGAGACCTTGGGGACGTCAGGTGGGGTGCTATTGCCCAAAACCAAGCTTGACCAATCCCGACCCAACCCGGGCATAGTCAGTCAGTGAGAACCTGTGACGTACCTAAACAGGCGAGCTCCTGGCAGTCAACCGATAAAAGAACAAAGACCACAAAGCAAGGAGGCTTGTGTGGTGGTTGGCCAGCAATGGATCTTGAGTAATATATGGAATATGGCCCCTGGTAATCGATTACAAAGGGTGGGTAATCAATTACAAGGCTTAAAAATGAAGGCAGAAAGTTAAGATGGCCTCTGGTAATCGATTACCAAGGATGTGTAATCGATTACCAGGCCTAGAAATGGGATCAGGAACGTAAGAAGGCTTCTGGTAATCGATTACCAATGTTGTGTAATCGATTACCAGGCTTAGAAATGGAGACAATATATTGTGGAGGCCTCTAGTAATCGATTACCAATACTGTGTAATTGATTACACAGAGTAACATGTCACTGGTAATCGATTACCAGTTATGTGTAATCGATTACACAGTGCATATTGCAGGTTTTCATGTTCTGAAGCTGTGTAACTCGAGTTTGGCCTCTGGTAATCGATTACCAATGTTGTGTAATCGATTACCAGAGAAGAAAAGCCTTGAGGCATAACTTTTAATTGCACGTAGTGGTTATGGGATGCATTGTGTTGCTACTGTAGTTAGATCTCTCGTGAAAGAGTCTACCCCTTTCTTTTGTTCCTTGTAGATCGTGATGGCAGCGCAGTTCATCCATGACCAAGTTGTAGATGCAATTGGCTTTGATGTTTTGATGATGATCATGATGATGTGTTGCAATTGATGCAAATGGGCTTTTCAAGATTAAAATTCAAGACAATACTTCAAGATTACAAGGCACAACATCAAGATGATCACTAGAATATTAGGAAGGGAATTCCTAATTGAATTAGCAAAGGTTTGGCCAAGTGATTTAAAATAAAAAGTGTTTTTCAAAGGTTTTACTCTCTGGTAATCGATTACCAGAGGATGTAATCGATTACCAGTGGCCAAATACGTTTTATAACAGCTATAAAAATTTGAATTCAAAATTTTAGACTGTGTAATCGATTACACAATTTTGGTAATCGATTACCAGCAGTTAGTAAACGTTTTAATTCAAAATTTAAAAGCTGTAATCGATTACACAATTACTGTAATCGATTACCAGACAGGAATTTCAGAAAAATAATTTCAAGAGTCACAACTTTTCAAAGGCTTTACTCATGACCACCAATGGTCTATATATATGTGACTTAAACACGAAATTGCTTAGAGATTTTCAGTACAACAAAGTGTTTATCCTCTCAAAGAGAAAATTCATTTATCCTCTTAAGAATTCCTTGGCCAATTCAATTGCAATTCATTAAGGAATTAATTGAGTGCTCAATCTGTAAAATCCATCTCTTTCTAGAGAGATTTGTTCTTCTTCTTCTTCTCATTCTCTAAGGGATTAAGAGACTGTGAGTCTCTTGTTGTAAAGGATCTCTAAACACAAAGGAAGGATTGTCCTTGTGTGTTTAGAACTTGTAAAAGGAATTTACAAGATAGTGGAACTCTCAAGCGGGTTGCTTGGGGACTGGACGTAGGCACAAGGGTGTGACCGAACCAGTATAAAACTGAGTTTGCATTTTCTCTTCCCTTAATCTCCTTTATTTTTTATTGCTTTATATTCATATTCAAGTTGCTTCGTTTGAATTAATATTTAAGAAGATTGTCATTAAGGGAATTCATAACTTGAGTAAAAAGTGAAATAGATTTTTAATTAGGGGAAACAGTTTGGAATATCTTAATTCAACCCCCCCTTCTTAAGATATCTGAGGCCACTTGTCTAACAAGTGGTATCAGAGCTTCATTCTTGTACAAAGTTTAGAAGCTTCAAGAAAAAGATGGCCTCAGCAAATTCCTTATTTCCAGAAGGAAACTCTATCAATAGACCTCCAATCTTTAATGGAGAGGGTTACCACTACTGGAAAACCCGAATGCAAATTTTTATCGAGGCAATAGATCTAAATATCTGGGAAGCCATTGAAATAGGGCCTTATATACCCACCACAGTAGAAAGAGTTTCAATAGATGGTAGTTCATCAAGTGAAAGCATAACCATAGAAAAACCTAGAGATAGATGGTCTGAAGAGGATAGAAAACGAGTACAATACAACCTAAAAGCCAAAAACATAATAACATCTGCCCTAGGAATGGATGAATATTTCAGGGTTTCAAATTGTAAGAGTGCTAAGGAAATGTGGGACACTCTTCGATTAACACACGAAGGAACTATAGATGTTAAAAGATCTAGGATAAATGCACTAACTCATGAGTATGAATTATTTAGAATGGATGCAAATGAAAATATTCAGAGTATGCAAAAGAGATTTACACATATAGTAAATCATCTAGCAGCCTTAGGCAAAGAATTTCAAAATGAAGATCTTATAAACAAGGTGCTAAGATGTTTAAGTAGAGAATGGCAACCCAAAGTAACGGCTATTTCTGAATCAAGAGATTTGTCTAACATGTCTCTTGCCACTTTATTTGGTAAGTTGCAGGAACACGAGATGGAACTATTGAGATTGCACCAAAATGAAGAAAATGACAAGAAAAAGAAAGGAATTGCTCTTAAAGCATCATCCTCAATTCAAGAAGAAAGTGATCAGGATAATGATGCAGATGATGATGATGATCTAAGTTTCTTTGTAAAAAGATTCAACAAATTTCTTAAAGTAAGAGGAAATCAGAGGCGACCAAATTTTAAATCAAAGAGAAGGACAGAAAATTCATCCTCTACTCTAAAATGCTTTGAATGCAATCAACCTGGACATCTGAGGGTTGATTGTCCCATCTTCAAGAAAAAGATGGAAAAATCTGAAAAGAAAAATCATAGTGAGAAGAAACTAAAGAAAGCATACATCACATGGGATGAAAATGATTTGGAATCCTCTGATGATTCTGAAAATGAAGAGATAAATCTTTGCCTTATGGCAAAAAGTTACGAAAGTGATGAAGAGGTAACATCTTCAAACAACTTATCTATTTCTTTTGATGAATTGCAAGATGCATTTGCTGATTTGCATAAAGAATCAATTAAACTTGCAAAATTAGTTTCATCATCAAAGAAAACAATTTCAAATTTAGAAAATGAAATTTCAAAATTAAACAAAGAATTAGATCTTCTTAGAAATGAAGTTTCAATCTCTAAAACAAATGAAAAAGTTAATATCTCCACTATTAATGACAAGAAAATAACAGATTCTTGTAGTTGTTGTGATAAATATGTAAAAGAAATTAAAGAGTTAAAAAATTCACTTGCAAAATTTTCATATAGTAGAAATAATTTAGATGTTATATTAAGTAAACAAAGATATGTGTCAAATAAAAATGGACTAGGGTATAAATCTGAAAAACTACAAAAGGTTCATAAAAACTTTTCCACTTCCACACAAAAATGTAATTCTAATTCTATCACTTGTTTTTACTGTGGAAGAAGAGGACATGGCATATCAACCTGCTACTTCAAGAAAAATTACAGTAATATTAAAATGATATGGGTCCCAAAAGGATCCTCAGTTTATACTAACATGCAAGGACCCAATAAAATTTGGGTACCTAAGTCAAAAACTTGATTATGCAGGTATCTTTGAGAAAGAAGTGGTACATAGATAGCGGATGCTCAAAACATATGACTGGAGATGTATCAAATTTTACACACATATCTCCAAAGAAAAGCGGACATGTAACATATGGTGACAACAACAAAGGTAGAATTCTTGGAGTGGGTAAAATAGGTACAAATTCTTCAAACTCCATTGAAAATGTTCTACTTGTTGAAGGCCTTAAGCATAGCCTGCTTAGCGTTAGTCAACTATGTGACAAAGGCTATCTAGTATCATTTGATTCTCAGAAATGTCTTATAGAACATAAGCATGACATTAATATAAAGCATGTAGGACATAGAGTCAATAATGTTTACATGATAGACTTAAGCATAAAACAAGAAAACAATCATTGCTTTCTTAGTAAAGATGATGATCCATGGTTATGGCATAAAAGAATTGCTCACATAAACATGGATCACTTAAATAAATTAATTTCAAAAGATTTAGTAGTTGGTTTGCCTAAATTGAAATTTGAAAAAGATAAATTATGCGATGCATGTCAAAAGGGCAAACAAACAAGAGTCTCATTCAAATCTAAAAATGTTGTTTCAACCACTCGACCATTACAGTTATTGCATATGGATCTATTTGGTCCATCTAGAACCATGAGTTTTGGAGGAAATTACTATGCTTTAGTTATAGTTGATGATTTCTCTAGATATACTTGGACATTATTTATTACACATAAAAGTGATTCATTCCATGCATTTAGGAAACTTGCTAAAGTCATACAAAACAAGAAAAATCTCAAGATTGCATCCATTAGAAGTGATCATGGGGGTGAATTTGAAAATAAAGATTTTGAATTATTTTGTGATGAACATGGTATTGAACATAATTTTTCTGCACCAAGAACCCCTCAACAAAATGGAGTTGTTGAGAGGAAAAATAGGTCATTGGAAGAAATTGCAAGAACTTTATTAAATGATACTTCTCTTCCAAAGTATTTTTGGGCTGAAGCTGTCAATACTGCATGTTACATCATGAATAGAGCCTTGATAAGACCTATTTTAAAGAAAACCCCATATGAGTTATTTAACGGTAGAAAACCTAATATTTCTCATCTACATGTTTTTGGTTGCAAGTGCTTTGTACTTAATAATGGTAAAGATAATCTAGGAAAATTCGATGCAAAATCTGATGAAGTCATTTTTCTTAGATATTCATTACAAAGCAAAGCATATAGAATATATAATAAGAGAACTATGAATATAGAGGAATCCATTCATATTACCTTTGATGAATCTAATGCTATATTGTCAACAAAGAATATGCTAGATGACATTGCAGATTCTTTAGAACATATGAACATTCATGAACAAGATTCCAAAGGAAATGACAAAGGAAACAATGAAGATCCTCCAGAAGAAGGCAAATCCAATGATGCACTCCCAAGAGAATGGAAAACTTCAAGAGATCATCCCCTCGACAACATTATTGGTGATATCTCAAAAGGGGTAACAACTAGACATTCTCTTAAAGATTTATGCAATAATATGGCTTTTGTATCTATGATTGAACCTAAAAATATAAAAGAAGCCATAGTAGATGATAATTGGATCATTGCCATGCAAGAAGAACTAAACCAATTTGAAAGAAACAATGTATGGAAATTAGTAGAAAAACCTGAAAATTATCCTGTCATTGGAACAAAATGGGTTTTTAGAAATAAATTAGATGAACATGGTATAATTATTAGAAATAAAGCCAGGTTAGTAGCAAAAGGGTATAATCAAGAAGAGGGGATAGACTATGAAGAAACATATGCTCCTGTTGCAAGATTAGAAGCCATTAGAATGCTTTTGGCATATGCATCCATAATGAACTTTAAACTTTATCAAATGGATGTTAAGAGTGCCTTTCTAAATGGATTAATTCAAGAAGAGGTATATGTTGAACAACCCCCTGGTTTTGAAATTTCTGATAAACCAAACCATGTTTATAAATTACAAAAGGCTCTTTATGGTTTGAAACAAGCCCCTAGGGCATGGTATGAACGATTAAGTAATTTTCTTCTTGAAAAAGAATTCTCCAGAGGTAAAGTGGATACCACATTATTCATAAAAAGAAAGCATAATGATATTTTGTTGGTTCAAATATATGTTGATGATATAATTTTTGGATCCACTAATGATTCATTGTGCAAGGAGTTTTCCCTTGACATGCAAAGTGAATTTGAAATGTCAATGATGGGAGAACTAAAGTACTTTCTGGGATTACAAATCAAGCAAACTCAAGAAGGTATATTCATCAATCAATCCAAATACTGCAAGGAATTGATCAAAAGATTTGGGATGGATAGTGCAAAACACATGTCTACACCGATGAGCACTAATTGTTACTTAGATAAAGATGAATCTGGTCAGTCTATAGACATAAAACAATATCGAGGTATGATCGGATCTCTTCTTTATTTATCTGCTAGTAGACCTGATATTATGTTTAGTGTATGCATGTGTGCTAGGTTTCAATCCAACCCCAAACAATCACATCTAAGTGCAGTAAAGAGAATCATGAGATATCTATTAGGAACAATCAATTTAGGATTATGGTATCCTAAGAATTCAACATGTAACTTAATAGGATATTCTGATTCTGATTTTGCCGGGTCTAAAACTGATAGAAAAAGTACAAGTGGAACTTGTCAATTTATTGGATCTGCTCTTGTCTCATGGCATAGTAAGAAACAAAACAGTGTTGCTTTATCTACTGCTGAAGCGGAGTATATCTCTGCCAGTAGTTGTTGTGCACAAATTTTATGGATGAAGCAACAATTATCTGACTATGGCATCATTCTTGATCGCATACCTATTAAGTGTGATAATACTAGTGCCATAAATCTATCCAAAAACCCAGTTCAACATTCAAGAACTAAACATATAGAGATTAGACACCACTTTCTTAGAGATCATGTCTTAAAGGGAGATTGTGTTTTAGAATTTGTTGATACTAAGAATCAACTTGCTGATATTTTCACTAAACCTCTCCCCAAGGAAGTGTTTTTCTCTATTAGAAGAGAATTAGGTCTCTTAGATGTAAGAGATTTAGAAAAATAGGAATTGATTGGTTGATTGATTGGTTGATTGATTGGTTGATTTACTTTTTATCTTTTGATTGTAGATTATTTTGTTTGATCTTGTTTGAATTCTTATCTTTATGATAGAATTTATGATTTCTTGTGTATATAGTAATTGAATGATTGAATTTAGTGTATTAGTAGTGAAAATTAGTCATATAGGATGTATTTGAGCATAAATATAGATATTCTCTTAGAAACTAGCCTAGGATAGGCTCTGGTAATCGATTACCATTCAGTGTAATCGATTACACATGAACAGGCAGCCTGTAATCGATTACAACATCCTGTAATCGATTACCAGAAGGCTTATTGGGCCTGTAATCGATTACCAATACCTGTAATCGATTACAATGCGTCATCTTCTTTAAATACTCACGAAATCAGAGCTGCTGCGCAGCCAAAGCATCCTCCACGTTTTCCTCCATACCTAGAACTTCAGACCTTCGATTCTCACTCAATTCTTCACCAAATAACGTCCCGTAAAGCCCAATCTTCCTCTTTTTCAATCCTCTTTCACTTCCACCGATCAAAATTCAGAAAAACTTCATCAAATGGCAGAGCCATCAAAGAAGAGAAAGGGATCATCCTCCACCGCTACCGCTGCTGCCCATCACCGTCACGGCCCATCCGGAGCACCCACAGCACCTATTCCTCCTTCTTTGTCATCTCCAAGATCATCAACACTGTTTTCATCTGATGATCAACGTCTACGGTACCTTTCTCAGTTTTCTTCTAGAATAATCTTAGACCCTAAGTACCTAGACGTAGAGTTCTTTAATGATGAAACGTTTGATTGCTATCAAGTGTTTCAAAATTCTGGTCTTGTTGATTTCATGTCATTAAAATTGCCATATTATCCTGAACTTGTTAAGGTCTTCCACTGCAATTTAAAAATTCAGGATGGTATTATTATGTCTGAGGTGCATGGTACTTCTATGGTCATTGATCAGTCACTTTTCTTTTCTTTGACTCATTTACCCAGTCAAGGTGCACCTTTTGAGGGCACCATTGTTGATGACTGGAAATTCGATTATTCGAGTCATGATGCTCGTCGCATGGTCTGCAATGATCAAGCTGAAATGACCGGTAGATTGTTGGCCGGGTCATTAACTTTTGATAATCGCATCATGCATTATATCATTGTTAGAATTTTGCTTCCTCGGTCTTCAAATTTAGCACAAGCCTCTGAGGAGGATTTGATTCTTATGTGGGCTTTTCTTACCGGTCGTCAGATCGACTGGGCCCATTTAGTTCGGTACCGAATGCATAAGGCATTACGGGCCAATGCACCTCTTCCTTATCCACATTTGATTACTCTGTTTTTGCGTCATTTTCAAATTCCGCTTAATGATGAACCCTTTGTTCAAGTCAAGCGTTCCTTTGCAATTGGTGCTGGTGCAGTGACCTCCTTTGGGTATCGTAAAGATCGGAATGGACAATGGCTGAAGAAGGATGCCCTCCCTCCTCAAGATGAACGTACTCCTTCACCTCCTCCTCAACGTGAAGATTCCGCACTTATGAATGAAGTCCTCTCCGAATTACGGGGTCTTCGTTCGTATGTTGGTGACCGCTTCGACTCGTTAGATTCACGGTTTGCCGGTATGGACATTCGTCTTACACAACTTGAAGAGGATGTCGGATACATTCGTCAGAGTTTCGATCTTCCACCACCACCTCCGTCTTCTTAGATTTTAGTTTCTGATTATTTATCTTTTATAAGCCGTGTATTTTGGCTTTTAGTTTCTTAGAATTTACATTATTATGCTAAGTACTTTGCTTATTTATCTTGTGTTTTTAAATTTCAGTCTTGGATATTTTGTGGTTGTTGACATTTTATGTTATTTAAATTCTGGTTTGATTATTTCTTGATTATGAGTTTGGCTTATTGTATTTAATACTCTGATACTTATATCTTGCTACTCCATTATTATAACTGTGTTGATTTCCGAGTTCTTTGGCTTTTTGATGTTGCCAAAGGGGGAGAAAAAGGTTGTAGCAAAAGCTTAAGAAAAAGCTTAACAAACTTAGAAATCAAGTGATCATGTATTCCGCAATATAGGGGGAGAAAAACGGATGCACATTTTATCTATATACAATTGTTTGTTGCTTGCTTGAATCTTGATTTCAGGTATTGTATTGTCATCATCAAAAAGGGGGAGATTGTAGATGCAATTGGCTTTGATGTTTTGATGATGATCATGATGATGTGTTGCAATTGATGCAAATGGGCTTTTCAAGATTAAAATTCAAGACAATACTTCAAGATTACAAGGCACAACATCAAGATGATCACTAGAATATTAGGAAGGGAATTCCTAATTGAATTAGCAAAGGTTTGGCCAAGTGATTTAAAATAAAAAGTGTTTTTCAAAGGTTTTACTCTCTGGTAATCGATTACCAGAGGATGTAATCGATTACCAGTGGCCAAATACGTTTTATAACAGCTATAAAAATTTGAATTCAAAATTTTAGACTGTGTAATCGATTACACAATTTTGGTAATCGATTACCAGCAGTTAGTAAACGTTTTAATTCAAAATTTAAAAGCTGTAATCGATTACACAATTACTGTAATCGATTACCAGACAGGAATTTCAGAAAAATAATTTCAAGAGTCACAACTTTTCAAAGGCTTTACTCATGACCACCAATGGTCTATATATATGTGACTTAAACACGAAATTGCTTAGAGATTTTCAGTACAACAAAGTGTTTATCCTCTCAAAGAGCAAATTCATTTATCCTCTTAAGAATTCCTTGGCCAATTCAATTGCAATTCATTAAGGAATTAATTGAGTGCTCAATCTGTAAAATCCATCTCTTTCTAGAGAGATTTGTTCCTCTTCTTCTTCTCATTCTCTAAGGGATTAAGAGACTGTGAGTCTCTTGTTGTAAAGAATCTCTAAACACAAAGGAAGGATTGTCCTTGTGTGTTTAGAACTTGTAAAAGGAATCCTTGTGTGTTTAGAACTTGTAAAAGGAATTTACAAGATAGTGGAACTCTCAAGCGGGTTGCTTGGGGACTGGACGTAGGCACAAGGGTGTGGCCGAACCAGTATAAAACTGAGTTTGCATTTTCTCTTCCCTTAATCTCCTTTGTTTATTATTGCTTTATATTCATATTCAAGTTGCTTCGTTTGAATTAATATTTAAGAAGATTGTCATTAAGGGAATTCATAACTTGAGTAAAAAGTGAAATAGATTTTTAATTAGGGGAAACAGTTTGGAATATCTTAATTCAACCCCCCCTTCTTAAGATATCTGAGGCCACTTGTCTAACACAAGTGGAGATGGAGTGCCTAGAGGGAGCTTGGGAGACCCTCGAAGGCAATGCGAGGTGCCGATTCCGTGGCACGATCCGACTCACGGCTACTTCGTTGGTACATCCAGAGGAACCAGCACGCACGCTTCAGCGCACTGTGACGTCATTTGAGGAAGACCCCGAGGAGGACCCAGAGGAGCTACCTCTTCAGCCTGCTGTGGATGCTCTTGACTTTCTAGAGGGTGATGATGACCCACTCCCTGAGGTGGACTCTCCCGAGGACGTCATGTCGACATCTGAGGCAGACTCTACAGAGGAGAGCGGTCCCGGAGGGATAACGACTAGTGGAGGTTCTTCATCATAGCAGACGGCCCCTTAGACTAGGATTATATACTTTTTGAGGGTGGGTGTATCTAGTACAGACGATTAGGTTTACTCTTTTTGTTTTTGTATGGGTAGACCTATTGTATAGGAATTTGATGATTGTATACATGTGGCTGAAGCCACCACATTGGATACCTTTGCTCTGGATGTCACTATGTATTTTGCAGAACTCCCATATTTTGGACAGCTTCAGATGATGAATGTACTTATGATTAATCTTGTTATTTGAGAAGAAAGTGTTAACAAACTTTATTTGAAAGAGAGTTCATCGACCGCATTTTATTTTATTATTTTACACGTGACGACCTAAAATGATGACTAGTATACTTTTATTTTTGAAAGAGCAACATATTTTAGAGGTTACTGGCCATTCAGGACTCTACAGTGATGATTTTCCTTCTGAACTTAATTACTGTGAAAAGGTGAAAGAAACGAAAGAGAAAAAGAAAAAAAAATTCCCATGGTTTTTGTTATTTAAATCATTACTATTAAACCAGTCATTATTTAGGGACGCCACAATAGGTCTCCGTGCAGTGTCAGTTGGAACATGGACGCTAAAGTGGCAAGCGCATCCGCCATTTGATTTTCCTCTCGGGGAACGTGATGGAAGGAGATCTCATCAAAGAAACTAGCCAATTCCTTGATATAGACCTGGTAGGGTATTAGCTTGTGGTCTCTAGTTTCCCATTCCCTTCTCAGCTGGTGAATTACCAACGCCGAGTCTCCGTACACCTTGAGTAGCTTGACGTTGAAGTCAATTGCTGCCTGGACGGCCAGGGCACATGCTTCATATTCAGCCATTTTATGGGTGCAGTCGAACCCCAACCTGGCTGTGAAAGGTATACATTGATTATCTGGAGAGACCAATGCTGCCCCAACGCCATGGCCTAGAACATTTGATGCTCCATCAAACCACACGATCCACTTGTCCCAGTACTCGTCTAGTTTTTGCTCAAACAAGGCCATGATGTCCTCATCCGGGAACTCGGAATGCATGGGTCGATAGTCGTTGAGAGGCTGCTGAGCCAAATAATCCACCAAGGCGCTTCCCTTTATCGCCTTTTGGGTGACATAGACTATATCGAACTCAGATAGCAAAACCTACCATCGGGTGATCTGCCCCATCAGAGCAGGCTTCTCAAAGATGTACTTGACCGGGTCCATTTTGGATATCAGGTAGGTGGTATGGCTCAGCATGTATTGTCTTAGACGGTGGGATGCTTTGACTAAAGCACAACACGTTCTTTCCAGCAGGGAGTAGTTCATCTCACAGGCCGTGAATTTTTTACTCAAGTAGTAAACGGTGCGCTCTCTTTTCCCGAACTCGTCATGTTGCCCCAGCATACACCCCATTGGCTCGTCCAAAATCGTCATATATAAGATGAGAGGTATTTCGGGCACCGGCGGCATAAGCACGGGAAGGTTCATAAGGCACTGTTTGATCCTTCCAAATGCCTCTTGACAGTCCTCATTCCAGCGGATGGATTGGTTCTTGCGTAAGAGCTTGAACAACGGCTCACAGATAGTGGTGAGCTGTGGTATGAATCTGGCAATGTAGTTCAAACGCCCTAGGAAACCCTGGACCTGCTTCTCGGTACGCGATTCTGGCATTTCAAGGATGGCTTTCACCTTTTCGGGGTCCACCTCTATCCCTTTCTCGCTTACGATGAAACCCAGTAATTTCCCTGACTTGACCCCGAAGGTGCACTTAGCGGGGTTTAACCTCAATCGATACTTCCTAAGCCTTGCGAACAACTTCCGCAAGTTGACAAGGTGTTCCTCCTCGTTTTTAGACTTGGCGATCATGTCGTCCTCATAGACCTCAATTTCTCGGTGCATCATGTCGTGGAACAAAGCCACCATAGCCCGTTGATAGGTTGCCCCAGTGTTCTTGAGCCCAAAGGACATCACTTTATGATGGAAGCTTGCTTGTGGAGCTTCTATGGAGGCTGGATCTTTGAGCTTCAATGAGGTCCTTCAATGGTGATTTTTCACCATGGAGATGCAGCGGAAGGCAAAGGAGAAGAGGAGAAGGGAGGTGCCATCCACTAGGGAATAAGCCATGGAAGAAAGAGCTTCACCACCAAGATGAGCCTTGGATAAGAAGCTTGGAAGGATGCTTCAATGGAGGAAAAGAAAGAGGGAGAGAAAGAGAGAGGGGGGAGCACGAAATTGAAGGAATAAAAGAGGGGGAGAAGTAGAACTTTGAAGTGTGTCTCATAAGACTTTCATTCATCAAAGTTACAACAAGTGTTACACATGCTTCTATTTATAGACTAGGTAGCTTCCTTGGGAAGCTTTCTTAAGAAAACTTCCTTGAGAAGTTTCTTTGAGAAAACTTCCTTGAGAAGCTAGAGTTTAGCTACACACACCCATCTAAAAACTAAGCTCACCTCCTTGAGAAGCTTCCTTGAGAAGCTAGAGCTTATCTACACACACCCATCTAAAAACTAAGCTCACCTCCTTGAGAAGCTTTCTTGAGAAGCTAGAGCTTAGCTACACACCCCTATAATAGCTAAGCTCACCCCCATGACAAAAAAACATGAAAATACAAAAAAAATCCTACTACAAAGACTACTCAAAATGCCCTGAAATACAAGGCTAAAACCCTATACTACTAGAATGGCCAAAATACAAGGCCCAAAATAAGAAAACAACCTATTCTACTATTTACAAAGAAGAGTGGACCCAACCTTGGCCCATGGGCTCAAAAATCTACCCTAAGGTTTATGAGAACCCTAAGGCCTTCTTTATCAACTCTAGCCCAATCCTCTTGGAGCCTCTTGCTCATGGCTCTGGTAACTGGTCCTTTCCTAGGGAGGATTGCATCACTTTATAACAGAACGTCCCCCACAGGGTGATGAAGGTAGTCTTTTCCATATCCTCTGGTGCCATTTTTATATGATTGTAGCCGGAGAACCCGCACAAGAAGGAAAACAAAGCGAAATTGGCCGGATTATCCTCGAGGATATCAATGTGCGGTAGAGGGAAATTTTCCTTGGGACTGGCTCGATTCAAGTCCCAATAATCCACGCACATTCGTACCTTCCCATCCTTCTTAGGGATTGGTACAATGTTCGAAACCCATTTCGGGTACCGAGCGACAACCAGGAAGCCAGCGTCAAATTGTTTCTTTACCTCTTCTTTTATTTTTAAGGATGTCTCGGGCTTCATCCTCCTCAGCTTTTGTTTTACCGGGGAACACTCAGGATTTAGAGGTAATCTATGATGTACGATGTCAGAACTCAAACCGGGCAATCTTGGTATGACCAGGCAAAGATGTCTTGGTAGTTTCTCAGCAGGGCCATTAATTCTTCACGGATGGGTGCAGTCATACCCATTCCTATCTTTACTTCATTTTTCCCACTGCCGGTTCCCAAGTCTACTAGTTCTGTCTCTTCTTGATGAGGCCTCATCTCTCGGTCCTCCTGAGCGATTATCCTCTCTAGCTCTGGGGGAAGTCCCACATCCTCGTCCTCTTCACTCTCCATCCGACCTGCTTCTTGCTCGAAATTAACGGCCGGGTCCCGGGTATTAGTACCTTCGAGGGACTCGTTGTCAGATCTGGCGTTTTATGCGTAAAGAAATAAACATGCAAATGAATGAGAATGGGCAGAGGCGCAGGAACAGATGAAGAAAGATCTTTATATTATAAACTCAAGAACAAAAGACATAATTCCTTAACAAAAGGAAACTCTAAAGCCTAGGCCCAACCGTAGAGTTTTAAAGCTACAAAAGGTTACATTATGCTTGTCGCGTAAATGTCTGGGCGCTCCTCCACTCGCCAATTTCCTAGTCGGAAACCAGGAGGACATGGCCATACCAAATCCGATCTCCTCGGGGAGTCATCCTTGCATATCGCAGCAACTTGGCCTTTGTGTCTTAGACCTGCACTTATAAAGCTTCTACTGATGTGGCAGGGCGGGACCCCTTCGGCTTGTTGTCCTAACCGCGAGCCTTGGCCTCTGTTCTTCCTTTGCGAGATACTTTTCCTTATGTCAGTTTGCGTAGGTTTATAGCCTAACCCAAACTTCCCGCGGTTTCCTCTGGTGCTTACTAGGCTGGTTCTGCCGCTGTTGTTCTTGCCCAAACTCATTCCGGGCTCGTAGCCGTACCGCAACATCATTTTAGGTCGTCACGTGAAAAATAATAAGATACGGTCGGTAGACTCTTTTCAAATAAAATTTGTTAACACTTCCTTTTCAAATAACAAGATTAAACATAATTACATTCATCATCTAAAACTGTCCAAAATATGGGAGTTTGCAAAATACATAGTGACATCCAGAGCAAAGGTAACAACTGTGGTGGCTTCAGCCACATATATACAATCATCAAAATTTCTATACAATAGGTCTACCTACCCAAAAATCAAAAGAGCAAACCTAGCAGTCTGAACTAGATACACCCACCCACAAAAAGTATATACGCCTAGTCTATGGCTCAAAAGGGCTTGCGGAAGGCCGAACATGACATATGTCAGGGTATTTGTTTGGCAAGTAGTTCAGGGACAAAAGGAATGCCCCACATTATTTCCATGACACGCATATAATAATGATGATTTGGAAATTTATGCAAAACTGATCATGCATGCACCCATGTGGACACTCAAGTATCAAGTTTTGTGGCCATGTAACATTAAGGCTTAGGATTCATTTTTCTTATTTAAACCAACCCAGCGTTTCCAAAAGATGTTTTTTTATCAATTTATGCGCACATCTGAGCCCATTTAGGCATTCAGAAAAACTTTCACGGCATTCACCCGTCAGGGGTACACATATTTTTTTTTCAAAAACCACTTGTGCTCTGACTGGTGAACTTTTCCAATGAAAAATCGAAAGTTATTTCTTTTCAAAAGCGTGTTGGCTTTTTAGCTAAACAAATTTGTTTTTCTTTTAGCCATTTCTTTCAATCAATTTTCTCACGCAAAGCATAAAAGAAAAAAACAGCTTGCAACCCGGGTATGGTTGGTATCCGAGATTACACTTTACCGAAAAAAGGCGTGCGAATGAAAGTACATAAGACCTCTATTTTTGGCGTATTAAACACACCATCACAAAGAATGTATGACAATATGCCAGAAGCGGTAAAATTACTCACAATGCGACAGATAATTGAAAGCAATAATGGCATGTTCGGTTCAATCACAAATGGAAGTTATAACTGGAAGCAGATAATGTCAAATCACAACAGAAATAACAAAATAACCGAAAGAAATAATGTTAAATCACAACGGAAATAACAAAATAACCAAAAGCGAGAATGTCAAATCACAACGGAAATAACAAAATAACCAAAAGTGATAACATCAAATCACAATGAAAATAACAAAATAATAAGGGGTAATGAAGACAAATCACAAGTTTGGAGATCCTGACTGTACGGCTCTGCCCCCTCCAAGAAAGTCGAACAGATCGGCCATGTCCTCATCCTCCTGGGCTTCGTCCCCACCTCCGGAAGTGCCCGCGGGCCCGGCCCCCATCTGAAAATCGGGCTAATCTCCAGGCCATGCTACTGCAGCCTCAAATTGCTTTGGAGTAGGTCATGTGTAAGGGCTAGAATCCTGGCCCTGCTGGCGTAAAGTGTACTGGTAAAAACTCTCATTCAACCGCACTTGACCCCTGTGGTTGGCTGCATGGGTGTCAGCCACATGTCGCATATAACGCTCCAACCTTCATAGGTGATCAGAGGTGGACTCTGGAGGTGGCGGAGGTGCATCTGCTGCCTGCTGCTGGCCGTCCCCTGGCTGTTGTGGTACCTTGCCCTGCGCCTGCCTGGGGGTACAGTATTTCTCGATGAAGACCCTGTTATTAGGTGGACAGATGACCTTGCTGGGGGCGACGGGCACTCTATAGAACTGATAGAGGCCCGTAATCAGAGCGGGAAACCCTAGGGCCCTATTGGACTTCTTCGGGTCCACAGGGTGTCTCATAGGTGCCGTCCCTACAAACTGCTAAATGGCATCAGAAATTAGCCGAGCCACGTGTACACTCACCTATGTCAGAATGGCATAAACCAACTGATACTTCGGCAGGGGGAGGTCAGAGTTATGGTCGCTGGGCAGAATGTTGCTGAGTAGCAACGTCATCCATATCTGCATAAGGGTGGTCATGCTGGTGTGCATGATCCGCACCCGTCTCCCTATGGCAGTCCGGGTAAAATCTTGCCCCGATATGCATAACAACTGGGCAATAGCCTCCTCATCAAAACCAGAGACCCGACTCCTCCTTTAGCTGAACTCACACTGCTAACCCTCTTCCAAGATCAGCGGGTGGCCTAGGAACTGACTGAGGGCGTCTGCATCGAAAGGAATCCACTGGCCCCTCACCTAGGAGCACATATCTTGGACTTCCCCCTTGGTAGGCCAGGCATTAGCATAAAACTCCATGACTATCTCTGGATCGAATTTAGCCATGGGTGTCACAAGTGGTGCCCAGTGCCTGCGGGCTATCTATCCCTGAAAGTCCGGAAACTCATCGTCCCTTAGCTGAACTTGTCTTTCTCTGAGAAACGACCATCCCCTGATGGTCTCAAAACACTGCTGGTGTTCCATGCTCCAGAACCGGTGTCTGTCAAAGTCCATATCAGCTTGTGGGGCCACACTGAAACCCTCTCCAGTGGTGTCCTTCATGGACCTCTTCGCGGGGAACTTTCTCGAGGCCATTTCTTGCGAAGATGTACTTGTAAAAGTCAGTTCACAAGGAAATGCTATTTTAAAGCAAAATCAAGCAAAAACAGCATACAACTCCTTCCGACCAAACACAAATATCCATGTAAATTTAGATCAAACTTATACATCGATGCACGTGTGTTTCTAGGATGTACATATATTTACGCACATTTCCTTGAGGAAATACATTTATGAACATACATGCATGCAAGATATTTTGCTACCTATACCAACACACAGACACATTCAAAGTATTTTTGCTACCTACATTCACATATATGCATATTCAAAGTATTTTGCTAAATTTACACACATGCATACTCAAGGTATTTTTGCTACCTAAATTTACATACATGGATACTCAAGTGTTTTTGCTACCTAAAATTACATACAAATTAACAAGGTATTTTTGCTACCTAAATTGCATACATTCATATTCAAGGCATTTTGCTACCTAAAATTACATACAAATTAACAAGGTATTTTTGCTACCTACATTAACATACAAATTAACAAGGTATTTTTGCTACCTACATTAACATACAAATTAACAAGGTATTTTTGCTACCTATACTTACTTCAGTTTGGATGGCATTTGGTATATGTTCACATTTTATTCCATATATGTACTCACCCTTGAGAGTTAATTTCATGCTATGTATTCACACATATTTGCATTTATTGGAAAAGCAATCTCATGTTACACATTCATGGGAAAGGCAAAAATCCTTCTTTCATTACTCATTCATATTTTGGAAAGCAATTTCATGCCATGCACTCCCATCTTGAGGGGCACTTTCGTGCCATATCCACATATATGCTCATTGGCAAAGCTCTTGGCTTCCTATCCCACATGTATGCTTTGTTCAACAAGTGTTTGCCTCTTGCTACCATCATGGTGCAGCCCTCACCAAATGCTCTCATTTTCATGCACTCTTGCATTCAAAAATGCAAGCTTGGGTTCCTAGGCCCAAGGCATATTTGGGGCAATTATCCTACCCCCTGTGAAACTGCCTACACACTTAAAGACGACAATCATATGTATACCAACTCGTCCCATGGGTTATATCCCACAAAATCGTGCGCCAATGCCATTGAGGCATTTCACCGAGCACTTGGTGGGCGCATGTTTAGGCATGAATAACAAGGGAATGAGGACAATGTGACATGCCCAATTGTTTCAGAACACAACCTAGGCCTAAGGCCATCCCCTACAACCCCCCCCCCCCCCAATTCAACAAAACAAGCACAAATTCAGGGTGTGTCGGGAGCCTCCAATAGGTTACCTTCATTGCTTTCAAGTTTTTGTAACAAAAAGGCCTTTCATTGTAAGTGTGTCGGGAGCCTCCAATAGGTTACCAAACTTCCATTTGTGTGCAATAATTTTAGGCAATTTTCCCTTAGGATAGTGAGTGTTTTGTTGGGAACCTTAAATGTGATCATCCAAACACTCTTAGGATTGCCTAGTTTACGTTTCTTGCACTTTAATTTCTTGCTTACTTTCATAGCTTATTTCCTTTACCTTCCATTGTCTAACCGCCTAGATAGCCAGCCTTTTACCAATTAGTTTTTACCTTATCTTTCACACCTCTTTTAGTGTTTATTTTGGCTAGTTTCAACCATAGTTTCTTTTACCTTTTGTTTTGAAACATCCAACAAGAAAGAACCACAACTTAGGAACCAACATAGTGTTAATGGTGAGGGTTCTACTACTAAGAACCCCTTGTATAAGGTATTAGATGAGTTGATATCCCTTAAGTTGTGGAAAGAAAAACAAGAGAGAAAAGAAAAAGGAAAAACAAGAGTGGAAGAAATAAGTCAAGATGAAAGAGGGAAAATAAGGGAAGAAGAAAGAAGCAAAATACTAAGGGTGTGTTTGGTTTGCATTTTTATTTTCTGTTTTCATTTCCTATTTTCATTTTCTGAAAACTATTTTCATTTTCAAAAGATTAGAATTCTAAAAACATGTTTGGTTTGACTTCTTATTTTCTACTTTTAAGAAATAAAAACACTGAAAACGTGTTTTCAAAAGGAAATGTATTTTTAGATTTGTTTAAAATTACATTCCTTGCCACCACATTTTCATTTTACCCAAAATGAGATTCCTGGTTTCAACTGAAAATGGGATTTTATTGTTTCTAGTTTTTGGTTCGTTTGGGAAAATATTTTCACTGAAAATGTTTTCAAAAATTCAACCAAACGCATTTCCATCACCATTTTCTATTTCCAGTGAAAATGAAAACAAAAGACAACCAAACCAAACACCCCCTAAAAGAGTTAAGAAAAGAAAAGCATGCCATCTATAGTAGTCATGACTCTTGTAAGAGCCTAAGTGAAGAAATTTGTGGCTATTATGAAGGCATCTTAGGGGCGGCATCTTGTAAGCCCAAAGATGATAAGGGGAAGACAATAGAAAAGCAACCCCCTAAGGCTAGTATAAAAGAGAAGATTAGCTCTATAAAGTGTTTTAAATGTCTTGGAAGAGAACACATTACTTCTTAATGCCCCACCAAGAAAACTATGATTATGAGGGGCCAAGACATTTATAGTAGCCAAGATGAGGGTACTACTTCACCTTCCTCTAGTGAAAGTGAAGAAGTAAAAGGGGAAGGATCTAGCGAAGAAATCTACCCCTGAGAAGAAGGACAACCTTTAATGGTTAAGGAATAGTGTAAGGAGGTAAGTGTCTTATCCAAGAGGTTAGCTAAGAAGGAAAGTCATTTTGCAATAAAGACAAATATTAAAGAAACTTCCCTTCTTAGAAAACCTCTATATCTTCTTCTTTGTAAAAAAGATACTTGTTAGCACTGTCACACCTCTTAGGCTTGATATTATTCCTCAAGTAAAGGAGTTGTTGGATGAGGGTTTGGTTCGTAAGAGCTTAAATCCTTGTGTTTTGTTGGTGTCCAAAATAGGTATTATTAGACATAAAATCCCTAAAATAGGTGATATGATGAATGTGTTGAGTGGTGCAACCCTATTTTGTAAAATCACTCATGTGCCTAACATCTTCAAGATTCTTGTAGATAGGGCCTTATTAGGTAGGTTTGTTCTTATTTTTGGTTTCAATACAAACCTAGGTGCTCATATGGGACACCTTAGGTTTGTTGTAATTTTTTGTAGGAATAATCAACATGAAAATAAATAAAAAGGCATGTACAAAGATAAGTGGGCTCATACTTAGCCCATGGGCCCAAAATCTACCCTAAGGCTCATGAGAACCCTCAGGCCTTCTTGCATCTTTGGCCCAATCTTCTTGGAGTCTTCTATCCAATGCCCTTGGGAGGTAGGATTACATCAAATGGCCAGTTTATTGCTGAAGAAACTTCTCTCACAAGGCTGCTAGACTTTACAGGAAAACAATATCCTTGCTAGAAGAACTGAATGAAGATGTATGTCAAGTCCCCTCAATACAAAATTTGGCGAATCATCTCAAATGGAGATATACATATTCCTTGACCAGAAGTAGAATGGACAGACGCTAGCTGTCATACCCTAATTTTGTCCAGGGACCTTCATTTGCTAACATTTTGATTCTTGCTAGTCGAATTGAGCTGCTTGACACACGTTGTCGCGCAATCCAAAAGGGTTTTTGACGTTTCAGAAAAGAATACGAAAAACACTCAAAAGGGAGGGCAAAAGGGTAATTTTTACACTTTTTCTGACCCCTGGAAAGCCCAGGCTAGCCTCTGACTCGCCTAGGCCACCAAATAACTTCATTGTTAAGTAACCAGCTCGCTTATGCAAGCAAGGTTGCTTTAGAATGAAATAACAGCTCGCCTGGGCATGCTGTGATGACTCCAAATGCTTTGTTTTGCTATAAATAAGTGTGAAGAGGGGCTAAGAGAGAGGTAGAAAGGTCCAGAGGTCTAGAATTGAGAGAAAGAAGAGAAAAAGAAGCTAAATTGCCACTGAATCGCGACTGCAATTGATTTCTACATCGTTCTTCGGTCGTTCTTCATTTGTTCTTAGGTTATTCTTCATTAGTTCTTCTTTCTTCATTCTTCATTCGGTTAGTGTTTGTTTTTAAGAATTTGATCATGATTCATAGACCCCTAGGGGCCCTCTTTATTGTTTTGTGCATCTTCATCTACTTCTCCTATCATCGGTAGTCACTTTTCTTTTTTAAAGTAAGTTTTAGCTGTTAGTGCCGCAATTTATCTTTAAGGGATTGAAGGTTAATAAACAAAAAAAAAAGCCAAAATAAAACAAACTCATAAACTTCTTTATTTCATCAAAAATCAAGAGATCATTTCAAGGTCCAACGATTTAATGTTTCTCTCCGCCTTTCAAACTTGAGAAGATTGTTTCAAGGTCCAACACCTTAACGACTCTCTCCTCTTTTCAAAAATCAAAAGATAATTTCAAGGTCCAACGCCTTAAACGAATTTTGTTCGCAATTAAAATAAATCTTTTGAAAAAGATAAAATCAATGTAACATACAAAATTTAGGTATGATTTCCTCATCGCACCTGAGGATACGTAGGAGCGAGGGCAATACCCTTGTCGACATAAAAAAAATAAAAATGTAAAAAGGGAAAAAATATATAAAAAAGGGAAAAGAAAATCATTTTGAAGTCACATTATGCACACTCGATTAAAGGCTTCCATCCCTTGTGACGGGCGCGTGGGGTGCTAATACCTTCCCCATGCGTAAACAACTCCCGAACCCTTATTTTCAAAATCCATAGACCTTCATCTTTTTGGTTTTTCTAACGTTTTCCTCAAATAAACGTTGGTGGCGACTTTTCTCATTTTCTCCCTTGGAGACAAACGCTTTGGCCCATCTGTTTTGGCCTTTTTGCCCTCCCGCCGAAGGGCAGGTTGCGACAGTTGGCAACTCCACTGGGAACTTTTGTTAGAGAGTTAAGCCATTCAGTCAGTGTGCAACATTTTTTTATCATGACTTCTTCTTTATTTATGTTCCCTTTTCCCTTTTTTGTTTGTCTATATTTGTATATAACCTTTGCTATGTTGTTGTGTTTGGTGTGTGTTTGTCTATTGATTACATTCATAGTTAGAAATATTTTTTCTACGCACACATGGCACCTACACCTCGCACACACATTGAGATATTAGGCCCTATACCTGGGTCTATGTGAGCCATAAGGAGTGAAGGTCGGTCTGTGGTCATCTTGGGTCTCCGACTCGCTTAATAACAGTGAAGCCTCATCTAGAGTTTTCCTCTTTTGGTGATGCATTCTCACTGATAGTCCCTATCACCATAGTGTATTATCTAAGAGGATGATATCTCTAGAGACCAGTAAAGTTACATGAAGACACCCTTGGGATTTATCACTAGAAGTGGACTTTTGGATCCTTTCCATTAGGTTCCTGAATTAGGAGGCACATAGCAAACTCACTCTGGCATGTTCCTTGATTGCATCATGCATCTCTTCATGGAATCGTAATGGACATATCATTCCTGCATTTGTCATTTATCATATTCATGCATTCCTTTTGCATAAACCATTGCATTATTATACATCTTCATTTAGCATGCTTTTGTTCTGCCAATTGCATACATGTTATGTTCACTCATGCTTGATCCTTGTATTTGGGTGTTGCTAGGTGTGCACCAAACAGTATTGTTGGTGAATCCAACACTTATTATGAAAAGTCAAAAATACCCTTGTTATTTTTTAAAAAAAAGCGGTGCACCCAATGACCCTTTCTTCTTCCTAATTCGCAGCTTTTCTTCTTCCCTATTCCGCGAGCCTTTCTTCTTCTCCTTTCTTCCTCGAGCCTCTTCGTTTCTTTCTTCCGCTGGCAGCCCTTTCTTCCTCCTTCCTCATTGTTTCGCGAGCCCCTTTGCTTCTCCAACGCGAGGTGGTTGTTCTTCTTCCATGCAAGCTGCTGCTTCTCCCTCCTTCGAGTGCGCTTCTTCTTCCGTTCTCTCGCGAGGTGCTGCTCTTCTATTCTTCATCGAGGTAAGGTTTATGTCCCTTTTGTTGTTTGTTATTGCTTTCATTGTTGCTTCCATTGGTGATTGCTTAAGTATTTAGGTCATCCGCAGTAAAGACAAGTTAGGACCTAGGTGATCCGCGAATAGGGTAGATGATCTGTAGGTTGTGTTTATGTTGTGTTGAACTTACGGATCACGTTCATCCGCAAGAAGAAAAAGGTTGATCCGTATGCTTCATGCAGATCAAGTTGATCCGCGTGAAGTTTTTTTAATTTCCAAAATGATTTTTTTATTTTCAATTAGGGTTACTTTTGAAGCATTTTAGCCTGAAGTATGATATTTTGTTTAAGATATTTTTTGGTTTTCAGAATGTCACGCTCTCGTGCTTCGTCATCATGTTGGACTAGTGTGAATGAGGAACTCGAACACATCGTTGCGCATATGCCCAGTAAGACTGTCCGTTGCTTGTTTGTTATTTGTTTTGTGCTTGAATGCCTATTATTTGCTTACCTGTTAATTGGTTGAATGTTAATCTTGTAAGAATTAACAATCGAAGAGCAAGGGCAATGGAAGGAATTGGCATACAAGTTGCAGCATGTTGCGGCTCCACCAGAGGGTTTCTTCCAGACGGTTAGTGCTAGGGACCAGGTCACATTCATTTTGATTTAATTAATATTTGATTTTCCTGCTATTTCGTGTAACTAACAAACCTTATTTGGCGATATGATATGTAGATTTTCGGTGAAGTTGGTAAGGTATATGCTGCCAAGTGGAAGGACATACTTGGTAGTATATGGCATTTGGTTGACAAGGATGGAAATTATCACAATGTTATGTACAACCAAGATGTGGATCAACCAGCCATCGTCGCAGGGTGGACAACACTACGCGACTTTTACCAACGGACCGGAGATCATCTCATATCGTTGCATCATTATGGTAAAAGTACATTTTTTCTTACTATATGCAAGACCCCTCTCCTGCCCAGAGCATTCCCAAGATGGCACTCTTTATATCATCAAGTGCCAGGTTTTGTGATCTTCAAGGTTTATCTCACTGAGCAAAACGTTTTTTGTAGCAGTCTGGTAAGCTACTTCCTAATCTCATTTGTTTATTTTTCACGTTTTAAATTGCATAACATAAATTATTGACATAACATTTCTTTATATGTTAGGGCGTTCCAAGTAGCATGTATTATTTCTTGAAAGACAAAGGCTGGACTCATTTGCACTTTGGAGACGTTGCAGAATGCCAGCTCGTGTTCAATCACTGGAGAAAGTTACTGAAAATTGGAGCCGGGTTGAAAGTTACTGGAGAAAGCGGATCAGGTTGATCTGTAAGTTACTTGCGGATCAACTTTATCCGCTAGTTACTTGCGGATCAACTTGATCCGTATGTTACTTTAAGGCAGAGGCAGTTCTAGAATTTTAAAACAATGTTAGGTGCACCTAGCAACACCCCTTGTATTTTCCTCTGCATAAAAAAACAAAACAAAAAAAAACAAAAGAAAGTGTTGGGTACCATGATGATGGCTATAAACCAACCATGTTGGGATTATACGCTCATTTCCCTAACCAAAATGATTGAAAATCATGTACCTAATGCATGGTTAACTAGGAAAGGATGGCTCTTCCTGCGTCTCATGTCGATCTCATAATTACATGTGTCGTGCATAGCATGAGTATGCAATAATCATTCATCTCTATGAGATGTTGTTGAAGTATTGACAATCAAAATTTCTATTTTTGTGAACATAGGGTCGAACCAAGCACCTGCTTTTAAGAAAAGGTTTTCATCAAGTCAAAATCAAGTCTAGAAGTAACCAGCTTGCAAAAGTTAGGGCAAAAGATGGATTGAGTTTTACATAGCTTCTTTGGCTACTGCCAACATGTGATAGAGTTAAAATAAATTACAATATTTTTGAGACTATTGATATCCATGTTTTATTTCCAGTTTCACTTTAACTCTAACTAAATGTAACAAACAATGTCGCCTGAATTGATTCGACCCTATGTCCTACTGAATATCTTGTGTAAACTTTGCAATACTTCAACAATGCATCATTCACATACATCCATGATTTTTACATTGGTTGCATTGCTCATTGCATTCTTTCCTTGAAATCAGAACTGTATTCATTATTATCAAAAGGAAAGAAAGCGCTTTATGGTGCCCTTACTGAATGCGTGCTAGAGCTAGAGTAATGAGCGAAGTAGATGAGGTGCAAGAGCAGATGAAGGCCAACATGGAGGCCATGAAAGACCAAATGGCCACCATGATGGAGGCCATGTTGAGCATGAAGAAATAATGGAAAACAATGTGGTTGCAGTTGCCACTACCAGCGCCACCACTGAGGTAGATCCGACTCACCCATCGGGCCTCAATCCGGTAAATCCACCAATCTCGGATATGGTAGGGGAGGGAGGCAAAGCGTTAGGAAGTACGGGTGGCCCCCATTTGGTGCAAGTTCAAAACAAGCATTCCTTCCACCCATATGGCTTGCCTCCTAACTATACACCACCCGATGTTGCACACACTCCCGATGAGAATGTCAATAACTCCACTTCCATACTCATTGAGAGCCAACAACCTCAATCTGATCATGCACATGTCCCTCAGCCCATAGGGGAGACACATGAAGCGCCTCGAGACCATAATCTAACCAACTTCGGACCTCACCTCGAATATGCCACTGAGGGGCAAGCAATTGGTGGTGTACCCCTGCCAAACACATTGGGGGGCCCTCAGTATCGCTCACAACCACAACTCTTGCATTTTGCCCTGGAAATATTGCCACCTGCTATGGTAGAAAGGGAAAAATTCAGTCATATAGAGGAAAGACTGAGGGCCATTGAAGGAGGCAGAGATTATGCTTTTACTGACATGGCAAAGTTGTGCCTAGTACCCGATGTGGTCATTCCTCCAAAGTTCAAGGTATCGAACTTTGATAAGTACAAGGGGACTACTTGCCCCAAGAATCACTTGAAGATGTACTACAGGAAAATGGGGGCATGCGCAAAAGATGAAAAATTGTTGATGCACTTCTTCCAAGAAAGTCTTGTTGGGGCAGTTGTCACCTAGTATACTAATCTGGAACCTTCCCGAGTCCATTCTTGGAAGGACCTAATGGTTGCCTTCATTAAGCAGTATCAATAGAACTATGATATGCCTTCAGATAGAATACAGCTACAGAGCATGCGCAAAAAAGAGCATGAATCTTTCAAAGAATACGCCCAAAGGTGGAGGGACCTGGCAGCTCAAGTAGCGCCCCCAGTGATGGAGAAGGAGATGATAACAATGATAGTGGACACATTATCGGTGTTCTACTATGAGAAGATGGAGGGTTACATGCCTTCAAGCTTTTCCGATTTAGTTTTCACCGGTGAAAGGATCTAGGTGGGTCTGAGAAAAGGCAAATTTGAGCATCATGCTTTGATGAACAAGAAGCCTGGGGAAAATGGAGAGAATGAGAAAGAGGGAGGAACCCATGTTGTGACTGTCGTTCCTACATGGCCAAATTTTCCACCAACCCAACAATATCCATACTCCGCCAATATTAGCCCTTCTCATTACCCATCACCCTATCAACCAATAACACCCAATAATCCACAAAGGCCACCCCTAAATCATCCAATACTAAACACCACCCTTAACACAAACCAAAACACCAACCAGGGAAGGAATTTTCCAGCAAAGAAGCCTGTAGAATTCACCCCAATTTCGGTGTCATATGCTAACTTACTCCCATATCTACTCAATAATATAATGGTGGCCATAACCCCAGCCAAGGTTTCTCAACCTCCATTTTTCCAAGGATACAACTCAAACGCAACATGTGCTTATCATGGAGGAGTTCCGGGGCATTCCATTGAGCATTGTATGACCTTGAAACATAAGGTGCAAAATCTGATTGATGCAAGCTGGCTAAAATTTGAGGAGGATAATCGCTTGTGAATTCTGACATTGGCAAGTGACCCTATGCATAGGGCCATTTGAAGGTTGTTGTTAGATGTCTCCAATGACTCGTTAGGATTTTCAAGTTTATGCCATTACTGTAAACAACAGTCACAATGCTAATAATATGGATAAATTTGATGTCTCTCATTCTCTCAATTACGTCTTTGGTTATTTAACTTTCACTGGAATGTGAATGTAAGTCGATGGTTTGTTTGCCCAAGCGACCTGCGCTCCTGAGTTTATCTCCAATTTTGTTCAATCAGATACTGCTCGCTCTATACGTTTGGTAGGGGTGCCGTAAATGATGAGTAAAGTAAAAAGTTCAAAAAAATGTTTGATTGACTATGTTTCAAATAAAAAGTACATACATTCATGTGATTTCATTTTATCATTCCTAAAATTTGTCTTTTTGAGAGAAAAGTGAGTTATCAAGAACAGGGGTCGTTCGACTTAATTTGTCAATTGAAAATCCTTTAAATGTTTCTCGTCCTTAAAAATTCATTTTCGAGAATCTGCACAGTTTCTTTCATGTCTCCTTGCTACAGGGTCGTGACAAAGGTCAATAATAGATACCTCAGAGCCCTACACTGGGGCAATGCGAGGCACCATGCATGAGCCTCAAGCGAACCTAGGAGCAGATCAAAATTTCTCACCCGATAGGTTGAAAACCCGAAAGGGTAGCCTACACAAATTTGGGGTTAATAAAGAATGAAAAAAAAAGAATAAAAAAACAATCATGGGCGTGTTATTAAGGTTTTGTCCCAAAATCCAAACTACAAAAGGATCTAAGTCAAGATTTGAAATGACACATGGCCATGTTTCGACATCCCAAACACTAGTTTATCCCTTGCTACCCCCTCCGAGCCAAAGCATATTTGTTTTCTTAAAAGAACACAAAAACAACAAAAGCAAAAAAAAGAAACCCTGAGTAGGAACCACTGCTAAACTAGCGGGAAGAGCAATACAAACAACACATGCATGAAGTTGGGCAACAATGAAAAGGAAAAAAAGAAAATAAAATCCGCCAAAGGCAAGTGAAGAAAAAAGAGAGACAAAGATCTCCAGATTTTACAAGAGAGACACAAAAAGTGCAACAGAAGATTAATGTATAAGACAAAAGGAGTATAGCCCAACCCAAAAGGGTACAAGCAACGCTCTTGAGGTTCTTACTCAATATAACCCATAAGCACTCTTTAAGCTTCTCTAATCCTTTCTTTCATAGCCCTCTTACCCCCTGACCACGTTACAAGCCCAATAAATCCCATGTGGATCAAGGAAGGACTAATTTGCTTTTAAGTTAGGATTCTGGAATGAAACCCACACACGCTTGTGATTGTGGAAAAATATATGGAAAAAAAGAATCCTCGAGGTTTCACACTAGCACATTTGAGAAGAAAACTCATTCAACCAGGAGCTCATGGAAAATGGCCAAAGGCAATTATGATAGTGGGATACACCTGATATTAATTGCTCATGCAAAATTCCTTAGGATTACTTTTGAATACAAGGGTTGCCTTTGTTGTATAAATTCTTTCGGGATCAGCCCATGTCATCAAGTTTCAGCAAGATCAACAGACCCATGGCATCACTTTATGACCTTGAATCAAGAAAGTTGCACTTGGTCATATACTAATGTGTGACAATCCATTGCCATCCTTCAATAGGGGCTCACGATTGGTCCCAAAGCCTTATATTTCTCTTGTTGTGCAACATAATCGAGGTTTTTTAAAAAAGAAAGGGGAAAACCCTAGGACCAATATTTCGGTTGATTGATTAAATGTCAAACGACTCCATTTCCATCACTCCAAAATTGTCAAGTGACTAAATCAAACAGAACATACACTATGAGGGAGTCCCCAAAGAGATTTGCAAAAAGATAGGATGAGGTTGCATGAGTTATCACCTCTTTCAAAAAGGAGGCAGTCAATGTGTGTTTCCCACAAATAAACAAAAAAAAAAAAAAAAAAATCACAAGACTAGGAAAGAATGTCATGAACATTGTAAAATTTTCCATTGTATTGCATTGTTGCATACAAAGCCTGCATTTACTGCATTTTCAAGATAAAGGTTGCATGCATTTGCATCCCCAAAAATCATGTTCATATTAAGTGCATAGATTTCTCTTTATCTACCAATTTCCTAAATCTAATGTCCTAGTTTAGGATGAGGGGCCCTCTCAAAGAGACAACCTCTTGCTTTCTCATAAAGATAAGCCCTTTGGTACTAGTACCTATTGGCTTGTTTCATAGCACTCAAAGTCATCACTTTATCTTTCACAAGACTCAAAGTCCTTGCTTTTATCCTTCATAGGATTCAAAGTCCTCGCTTTATCTTTCATAGGACTCAAAGTCCTCACTTCTACCTTTCACAGGACTCAAAGTCCTCACTTTTATCTTTCATAAGATTCAAAGTCCTCAACTTTATCTTTCACAGGGCTTAAAGTCGTCACTTTTGTCTTTCATAGGACTCAAAGTCCTCTGTCTTTATGCTTTCATAGGACTCAAAGTCCTCTGTGTGGACAAAGGATCAAGCTGAATGTTTTGATGATGCCAAAGTTTCACATGCGTCTCAAAGCTTTATTCAAGACAAAGAAATTAAAGATATTCAAGATGCATGATCAAGACAGTCTCTAGAGTCTTAGAAAGGGTATATTAAATAGGAAGGGAATTCCAATTGAAGTAGCAGAAGGTTTGGCCAAGAATTTTAAGTTAAAAAGTATTTTTCAACAAATTTACTCTCTGGTAATCGATTACCAGAGGATGTAATCGATTACCAGTGGCCAAAACTGATTTACAACAGCTGTTAAAATTTGAATTCAAAGTTTGCACTGTGTAATCGATTACACATATATGGTAATCGATTACCAACAGTTTCTAAACGTTTTAATTCAAATTTTAAAGCTTGTAATCGATTACACGCATACTGTAATTGGTACCAGAGGAGTCTTTCAGAAAACATTCTCAACAGTCACATCTTTTTGTGTGGTTCTTGAATGGCTATCATAGGCCTATATATATGTGACTTGAGACACGAATTTGATAAGAGTTTTGAAGAAAAAAAAGTCTTATCCTCTTAAAAAGCAAAATTGTTTTATCCTCTTACAGATTCCTTGGCCAAAACTCTTGTGATTCAATAAGGAATTATTTGAGTGCTCAAATTGTTCAATCTATCTCTTTCAAGAGAGATTTCTTCTTTTCTTCTTCTTCCTTCTGAAAAGGGATTAAGAGAACGAGGGTCTCTTGTTGTGAAAGAATTCTAAACACAAAGGAAGGGTTGTCCTTGTGTGTTTAGAACTTGTAAAAGGAATTTACAAGATAGTGGAACTCTCAAGCGGGTTGCTTGGGAACTGGACGTAGGCATAAGGGTGTGGCCGAACCAGTATAAATCTGAGTTTGCATTTTCTCTTCCCTTAAACTCCTTTATTTATTATTGTTTTATATTCATATTCAAATTGTTCTATTTGAATCAATATTTAAGAAATTCATTATTAAGGGAATTTATAACTTGAATAGAAAGTTAAATAGAATTTTTAATTGGGGAAATAAGTTGTAATATCTTAATTCAACCCCCCCTTCTTAAGATATCTGGGGCCACTTGTCCAACACTCTGCCCTTTACTTTTTCAAAGACTATCATAGTCTTTTGTCTTGCAGAGACAATCAAGGTCATCTGCTTCTTTACTTTTCAAAGACTATCAGAGTCTTTTGTCTTGCGGAGACTATCAATGTCATCCGCCTTTACTTTTCAAATACTATCATAGTCTTTTGTCTTGCAGAGACAATCAAGGTCATCTACCCTTTACTTTTTCAAAGACTATCAGAGTCTTTTGTCTTGTAGAGACTTCAAGGTCATCTACTCCTTTATTTTTCAAAGACTATCATAGTCTTTTGTCTTGCAGAGACAATCAAGGTCATCTGCTCCTTTATTTTTCAAAGACTATCATAGTCTTTTGCCTTGCAGAGACAATCAAGGTCATCTCTGTTCCTTTATTCTTCAAAGACTATCATAGTCTTTTGTCTTGCAGAGACAATCAAGGTCATCTGCTCCTTTACTTTTCAAATACTTCAATGTCTTTTGTCAAGACTATCACAGTCTTCTTTACATTCTAAAGACTTTAATGTCTTTTGTCAAGACGACAATGTCTTCATTTACATTTCAAAAGACTTCAATGTCTTTAGTCATTTATGCTTTCAAAAGACGACAATGTCTTCATTTACATTCCAAAAGACTTCAATGTCTTCAGTCATTTACGCTTTCAAAAGATGACAATGTCTTCATTTACATTTCAAAAGACTTCAATGTCTTCAGTCATTTATGCTTCCAAAAGATGACAATCTCTTCATCTACCTTTCAAATACTTCAACGTCTTTTGTTTTTCATAAGACTCAATGTCCTTGTTTGTGCTTCATAGGACTCGACGTCCTCTATTTCCATGCTTTTAAAAAAATAAAAAAAATAGAGAGAAGAACTTCAATGTCTTCATGTTTCCTCGGTGTCACTTCCTTGGTTTTTGCCAGTTGCCCAGTCGAATAGCAAGATCGCTCAAACGAAATTAGTGTTCTTATCTTTACTTCACTTTTACTTCCAATAAAAGATAAGTAAAGAGGGGCAACTGTTATACCCTAATTTCGTATGGGGACCTTCATTTGCTAATGTTTTGATTATTGCTAGCCGAATTAAGCTGCTTGACACCCATTGTCGCGCAACCCGAAAGGTTTTTTGACGTTTTGGAAAAGAATGCAAAAAATACTCAAAAGGGAGGGTAAAAGGGTCATTTTTACACTTTTTTTGACCCCTAGCTCGCCTAGGCTAGCCTCTAGCTCGCCCAGGCTAGGCTCAGGCTTGCCTGGGCCACCAAATAACTTCATGGTGAAATAACAAGCTCGCCTGGGCGAGCTGCGATGACTCCAAATCCTTTGTTTTGCTATAAATAAACGTGAAGAGGGCCTGAGAGAGAGGTAGAAAGGTCCAGAGGTCCAAAATTGAGAGAAACAAGAGAAAAGAAGAAGGAAGAAGAGAAAAAGAAGCTAAATCGCCACCGAATCGCGACTTCAATCTATTTCTACATCATTCTTTGATCGTTCTTCATTCGTTCTTCGTTCGTTCTTTGTTCTTCATCCGGTTAGTGTTTCCTTTTAAGAATTTGAACATGATTCATGGATGCCTAGGGGTTCTCTTTATTGTTTTGTGCATCCTCATCTCCTTCTCCTATCATCATTAATCGCTTTTCCTTTGTAAAGTAAGTTTTAACTGATTGTTAGTGCCGAAATTTATCTTTAGGGGATTGAAGGTTAATAAACAAAAAAAGAAGCCAAAATAAAACCAACTCATAAACTTCTTCATTTCATCAAAAATCAAGAGATCGTTTCAAGGTCCAACGCCTTAACGAATCTCTCTTCTTTTCAAAAATCAAAAGATCATTTCAAGGTCCAACGCCTTAAACGACTTTTGTTCGCAATTAAAATAAATCTTTCAAAAAAGATAAAATCAATGTAATACACAAAATTTCAAACTTAAAGAACTACGTAGGTCTGATTTCCTCATCGCACCTGAGGATACATAGGAGCGAGGGCAACACCCTTGTCGACCCCAAAAAAATAAAAAATGTAAAAAGGGAAAAAATATAAAAAAGGGAAAAGAAAATCATTTTGAAGTCACGATATGCACACTAAGGTTGTTGTCCCTTGTTACGGGCGTGTCGGGTGCTAATACTTTCCTTGTGTGTAAACAACTCCCGAACCCTCATTTTCAAATTCCACAGACCTTCATCTTTTTGGTTTTTCTAACGTTTTCCTCCAATAAACGTTGGTGGCGACTCCACTCGTTTTCCCCCTTGGAGACAAACGCTTTGGCCCATCTGTTTTGGCCTTTTCGCCCTCCCGCCGAAGGGCATATTGCGACACTAACCTTTCTATAATAGAGCTCAACACTTTTATATACTTTGACATGTGCCCAGTTTAGAAATAAGTATAACAAGATTTTTAGACATAAGACAACCAAATAGATCTTGGATTTATTGAACATCAACTATGAAGGGACAAAAGATATTCAACTCAGAAAAGTTGTCACTCTGATGAGGCACTAGAAAAGTTTCCCCATGAAAGAAAAAGAATAGGTGGATGATATGTTGGGAAGACTTCAAGTACTTTTTAATGGACTTGACGCTCTAGGACACACCTTCACCAAAGCTTATCATGGACACATTTTCACATAATTCACGAACTCAAGGATCAATACACAAGCATTATGCAAAAAATATACTAAGACTCAATCATATATGCAATGTGGTACCATGTCAGTGAAGAACCTTGTCGGGCGCCCAAGAGTACATGACAAGAAAGACCACACAGTGGTAAGTCAGGTCACTCTCACTAAGTAAAATCATAGGGAGACCAGTTCGAGTCACATTGTTTTGCGAGAATGCTCCAACCATGTGGGATCGGCACAAGCTTAAAGGAGCACTCAAATTGGGCGTATTTACCCCCAAGGCTAGACTCCAAAGAGTCCGTCAGGGGCTCTCCCTCTTGATTCAGGTCCAACAAGAAACATTTTAGCACACGAACTTTATCTATGATTTGTACAAAACACATAACTCCTTAATTGTTCTCAAAATGATTTTAACTCATCGCGCCTCAAAGTGATTAAACTCGTCGAGTTTCCACAATACTCGTCACGCATTAACTCATCACCCTTAAAGGGTCTTAGAGTTGTCTAATTGTAGGTTCATAGCTCACAACTCAATGCATACAACATATCAATACACATGTCTCTTACAATTCAACACATACTCAATTTATCACTTACACAAAATCTCAATCACAATTTCATGATCCCAATATAACAATTTATCACGCTAATCTAGTAAATCTTGTCCAAAACACAAACAAATTATACAAAAATGCTTCTCAGAACATGGGGACCAAAACCACTTAAACAATTTCACATAATCATATCAAAATCAAAGGAATAAAAGTCGTAGATTCAAAAACACCAAAAAAGAATATCAAGGGCACTCAATTTTGTCAACCAATTCGGATCAGGGCATCAATTGGCCCGTCAAACACAAATCTCGTAATTATAATTGTAAAGGAAGAATTATAACATAGTAAACATCCCAAAATAAACCCTAATTTGATCCTCTAAGGATCGCTACACAGGTTCATTCTAACCCTAATTGTGATAAACTCATCTTTTACCTCTAAGCGGACTCACGTGTGGAGTATGGTAGCGATAGCAGCATCTCTAGCGGTTCCCTAAGATTTCTCAAGTTTTCCTCTGGTTGCTCTACTAGGTTTTCCAAGCATTAGAGAGAAAGATAAGGGATTGAAGCCTCAATTTCATTGTCTGCGTGCAAGGGGTATTTCTCACTCCGCGAACATTATTTTAAAAATCCCAACGGCGGGGATGTGCAAAAATGAGTTATGAACATGGTGTCAAATTTTGCGACAATCCAACGGTTAACAAGTTTGGGATCATAGTTTTACTAGGACAGGTTTGAGTATATGCAGGAAAAAGAAAGGATTTTGGGAGAGGAAGAAGGGAAAACGAATTTGAGAGGAAGAGAGAGCATAGAGATGTATCATAAATATAAAAACTAACCTATTAAGTCTTTATTTATTGCTAGGGTACTCTCAGCCTATATTATTTACTCTATTTTTCTTTATTTTATTATTTTATAAATAGGATTTCTATTTTACTTCCTATCAAATGAATAAACAAAAATCTTTTTTTTCTAAGAACATATATTTAATTTATTTACCTTAAAACCATTATTTTAATTAATAAAACTATTTATTCTTATTTATTTAATTAAAAAAACCTCATTATTTTCCCCAAACTCTATTTATTTTTAAATAAAATTCTTTTTAATTTATTTTACAAAATATGGGTTGTTACAACTCCACCCCCGATAAAAGAAGTTTCATCCTTGAAACTTCATTGAAAGATCAAGAAGAAAGAGATTACACATCTAGTTTCCAATACCAAGTTGTGTGCCCAGTTGAAGCGCTTTTTAGTGACTTCAACCACAAGACTCCTTTGCACTTAGCGACTAAGTCTAGCAATTCTCGCTACGTCAATGATAGTATTTCATAAGTCATGTTTTCTCTATTTCTCACGATAATGACATCTCAATGATACTAGAATATGAATGACATACTATTTGGAGTTGGGTAATATCATAGGAGGCACTGATGAGAATTTGAAACGAACAAACAGACACAAGGAAACACGATTGGCCACATGGCTGACTTTTTTTTGAAAATGGGACGATTCAAGAAAAGAGGTATAAGTTTCAAGACTCCAATGCTCTGCCAATCCTAGTCCACATGTGACTCTCGAGAATACATGATTTACCTATCTTCGGATCTAGGTCTCTTCCCTCAACACGATGTTCCTTACTTCGATATACTTGACTCATAACTATCACTTAGGTTCAAGGGATTCTAACAGTTTCACTCTAAGGTTTTCTACATGATACTAACTGGGTGCTAACTCGATAAGCAAAGCAGACAACTCCTCACTTCCCTAAACTTGTTCAAGCTTAAGGTAATCTTAACACACCTATACTCACGCCACTGTATAACTTCAAACTTAAGGTTGAAGGTTTGGTTGTTGTTTACAATGTCTAACTCTCTAACTAGGATACTGATCACATCAAGGGTTTCCTACTGAAGCTCCAATTACTAAGCTAGCTCTAATAGTTGAAACTAAATTCACAACAAGATTCTTAAGAATTCTATCCATCTCTTCTTCCTCCAATTCAACTTCTAAGGTTGTCACAACATATTAGACTAACATTAATGCCTCCAAAACGTGAAGGTGAACACCATGGCTACCAACTCTAGATCACGTATAGGATAAATCCTTTCATGAGTCTCGAGCTGTCGAGAAAATGTAACACCCTCTACCCCACACATATATGTACTAATAATAAAAGGAATAAGAATGCAGAATTAATTAAAAGTTTTTAAAATACATTTAAATAAAAGCATTTCAAAAGGGTAAAAGGCTCTCATTCACTTTTCTAACATCCTAATAGAATGTGTCCAAATAAATAATAAAATCATCTCAACTCAAAACAAGGTCATCCAAGACTTCATGCAATTAATATAGAAACCTATGCCCCAAATGTCACATCCTATCAGAGCTTTATGTCCCAATGTCCTCTAGCACAAGGTTCTTTAAAGTCATCCACCTAGTCATCTGCTCCCATGAACACAAGGTTCAAGATCATCACAGGATCCAAATACAAATAGCACACAGAGAGTGAGTTATCACATTTCTAAAAAAACAAATAAACAAAGACGTAATCAAAATAAATTATGGAAGTATTTATAACACAGCCCAACTTAATACAATCCACGTCACTTCACCACTTTATCATTTAGAATTCATTTTTCAATCACCAACCACATTACACATGAATCACACACTCGGGTCAAGACGTAATAACACTCATCAATTTTATAATAAACAATTAGCAAGCGTTATGCAAAAATTATACTAAGACTCAAGCCTATATGCAATGTGGTACCATGTCAGTGAAAAACTACACTAGGGCATTTAGGAGTACATAACAAGACACACCACACAATGGGTATGTTAGGTCACTCTCACTAAGTAAAATCATAAGGTGACTAGTTAGGGTCACTCTATTTTGCAAGAATGCTCAAACCATATGGGATCTGTTAGGGCCTAGACTCCGAAGAACCCGCTAAGGCCTCACCTTCCTGATTCAGGTCCAACTCCTAAAACAAATTTTGCACGTAAACACTGCTCATTAATTATACAATACCCACGACCTCACATTGTGTTTCAAACACATTTAACACATTGCGCTACAATTTAACACTTTAGGTTCCTAACTAGGAATCCTACACTTTCCCTTTAACACTGCGCATAAACACTTTTCTCAAGGTAAACACCAGTCGGGTTATTGTATAATTCACAGCTCACAACATAAGTATTGTCATATCAAGTGTTAGCAACACACTTATTCACAACCAAATCTCATGTGCACAATTTTAACATCTCATAATGTCACAATCCACCATCACATGCTTACGTGTATCTCACAAATTAACACATGTTGAACTTTGCACTTATACTCAATCTCAAAGCAACATGTTATCCCATAATTTATCACATATTCAATTTATCACTTATACACAATTTCAATCACAATTTTATGATCCCAATATAACTATTTATCACGCTAATCTTATCCTAAACACAAACAAATTATACAAAAATGTTTCTCACAACACGGGGAGTAAAACCCCTCAAACAATTTCACATAATCATACAGGAAGAATTACAATACAATAAACGTCACAAAATAAACCCCAATTTGATCCTCTAATGACCCCTACACATGTTCATTATAACCCAATTGCGATAAACTCATTCTTTACCTCTAAGCGAGATCACGTGTGTAGTTCGATAGTGATAGTGGTGTATTTGATAGTTCCCTAAGATTCCTCAATCTTTTCCTCTGTTTGCTCCGTTAGGGTTTCCAAGCGTTAGAGCGAAAGGGAAGGGATTGAAGCCTCCATTTTACTATTTCTGTGAGAGGAACGTTTCTCTCTCTGTAGATATTATTTTGCAAATCCTAATGCTGGAGGTGTGAGAACATGAATTACAAACCTGGTGTTTAGATTTCATGACAATCCAACAGATTTTGGGATCATAGTTTTACTGGAATAGGTTTGGGTGTATGTGGGAAAAAGAAAACTACAATGCGAAGGGCATTTCTATGATCTCAAACATTGTTTCACAAATTCCAACGGTGAAAATGTTCAAAACTGGGTTATAAACCAGGTTATAAAATTTCAAGATGATCCAACGGTTAACAAGTTTAGGATCATCATTTTACTGAGATAAGTTTGAGTATATGCGAGAAAAATAGAGGGTTTTGGGAGAGGAAGAAAGAAAAATGAAATTGAGAGGAAGTAGATGCGTAGAGACGTATTGTTGTTAGATCCTAATTTCTTTCGAGGACTATCACTCATTGATGTTTTGATTCTCGCTAGCCGAACTGCGTTGTTTGACACCAGTTACCGCACAAGATGAAAGATCGTTCAATGTTTTGATCAAGAATGTGAAAGATACCGAAAGGGAGGGGCAAAAAGGTCTTTTCAATGAGTTTCCTGGACCCTAGCTCGCCCAAGCTAGCCTCTAGCTCGCCTGGGCCCCCAAAATACTGTAGAAGCAAAGACTTTGCATTTGATGTTCTGATGATGCCATATGATCGTGATGATTTGATGTCTTATGATAATGCGCTTCTCAAGTTTAATTCAAGACAACAATCCAAGAATACAAGATACAACATCAAGAAGATCTCTAGTATTTTAGGAAGGGAATTCCAAATTGAAATAGCAAAAGGTTTGGCCAAGAAATTTAAGTTAAAAAGTCTTTTTCAAGTAATTTACTCTCTAGTAATCGATTACCAGAGGATATAATCGATACCAGTGGCCAAAAATGATTTACAACAGCCATTACAAATTTGAATTTAAACTTTACACTGTGTAATCGATTACACATGGATGGTAATCGATTACCAGTAGTTACTGAACGTTATGATTCAAATTTTAAAGCCTGTAATCGATTACACAAGTCTTGTAATCGATTACCAGAGGAGATTTTCAGAAAATTATTTCCAAGGGTCACAACTTTTCAAATGATTTTTACATGGCCATCAAAGTTCTATTTATATGTGACTTGGAACACGAATTTGCTCAGAGTTTTTCAGAACAAAAAGTTCCTATCCTCTCAAAAAGCAAAATCTTCTTATCCTCTTAAGATTCCTTGGCCAATACACTTGCAATTCAATAAGGAATTATTTGAGTGCTCAAATTGTTCAATCTATCTCTTTCAAGAGAGATTTCTTGTTCTCTTCACTCTAATTCTCAAAAAGAGATTAAGAGACCGAGGGTCTCTTGTTGTAAAGAAATCTGAACACAAAGGAAGAGTTGTCCTTGTGTGGTTCAGAACTTGTAAAGGGATTTTACAAGATAGTGGAACTCTCAAGCAGGTTGCTTGGGGACTAGACGTAGGCACAAGGGTGTGGCCGAACCAGTATAAATCTGAGTTTGCATTTTCTCTTCCCTTAAACTCTTTTATTTATTATTGCTTTACATTTATATTCAGATTGTTTAATTTGAATCATTGTTTAGAAATCCATCTTTAAGGGAACTTGGAACTTGTATTGGAATCAAAGTAGAATTTTTAATTGGGGAAAATAGTTTGTAATATCTTAATTCAACCCCCCCCCCCCCTTCTTAAGATGTTTGAGGCCACTTGTACAACAAATACTTCAAGGTGAAGCAACCAACTCGCCTAGGCAAGCCAGTTACTTCAGGAGTAAGTCTCAGCTCGCCTAGGCGAGCTGCCATGGTCCCAAGTGCCCTTTTTCTATAAATAGGCGTGAAGGGGAGCGGAGGAAGGGGTTCCAGCATTCAACATTGAGAGAAATTGAGAGAAATAAGAGAGAAGAAGAAGAAAGAAGAGGAAACAAAGCTAAGGCACTGCCGAATCACGACCGTGATCAATCTCTACATCGTTCTATGTTCGGTGTTCTTCATGCAACCATTGGTTAGTTTTGTTTTGAAGATTTGAATGTGATCTATGCACCCTTAGGGGTCCCCCTTTGTTGTTTTGTGCATATTCATCTCCTCCTTCTATCATCGGTAATCTCTTTTCTATTGTAAAGTTTAATCTTAACTAATCACTAACGCCGTAAAGTTGTCTTTTAAAGGGATTGAAAGTTAACAAATAGAACCAAGATAAAATCAACGCATAACTGAAATGTGTACTAAAATGCCTAGCATGAAGGGTGATTCCCAAGGGTCTATTACAACCTTAAGATACTCCACATACTCCAACCTAACTCGAAACACACTAAAGCACTAATCACCGAAACCACTACAAGAGCTAACTTAGGGTGGGAGATCCTGGCCATGCATCCCATGAACACATAGGGGCATCGATCATGTCAAGACGTGACCAGGTACATGTAGAGGTCATGGTAGGTACTAAGGTAGTCCTTGGAGCATCCTTAGACTTTGCCTAAATTAAGGTAAAGAGAACTAAGATCTATCTCACTAATCATAAAATTATCATCACTAATACTTTAGGTCATCTACCTTTTGCAAGAACACTCACTCTCGAACCTCTCTATGGTCAGGAAAGCAACGCCCTACTAACGACCTTGCATTATCTAAGGTTTCACACTAAGCCTCCTAACTACTTCTCGTAACTTTGCCAACTACTATACACACTTAAACAACTTTATACCAAGCATCTCCCAGGAACTACGGTTACAAGTTTCTATGGGTACTACACCTACAAGATTCTCAATCTCGCACTTAGGTTGTAAACTAAGCACATCCTCAAGGAACATAAGTATGGTGCTCACTAAGCTTGACTTCAGTCTACGGTTAACTAGGATCATACATACTTGGGTGTTTCCTCTCAAAACACCTTAACGTGGTTGGCAAAGGCAAAAATCTCTCTCTATTCGTAATGAAAGTAACAACATGATAGGTTATCAAGCAATTTAACAATGAATGATTGGAATATAGTCAACCCATAACAAGATTAACAGTTGATTGACTAGGAGGCAATAATTTTAAATCAAGAAGGATCACTCATTTAGAATCAACAACAAATATTCCAAATGAATTCTAGAAACGAAAACATGACCATAGTGTACACACATATGGAGACGTTAACAATCACTTGATTGTGGCAAAAACATCAGTAATAAAAAACTGTTCACATAGGCTCACAACATAGAGAATGAATTATACTCAGGCTTGCAAGTATAATCTAGTTACTTGACTTCAACATGCAACACAAGGAAATGGGTTGTACTAGAACTGGAAGGTACAATCAAAAGAGTATTCCTTGTGAAATATATCTTGATATGGTTCATCGAACTATAAGGCATTAGCATCACTACGAACAAGTGTCGCAACCTACCCTTCGGCGGGAGGGCGACGCGTGACTCGCGGGTGCGTCTTCCAAGACAGGAATACTCGCGGAGTCGCCACCAACGTTTATTTGAGGAAAACGTTGGAAAAACCGAAAAAGACGTGATCTACGAACTTTAAGTGAAAGGTTCGGGAGTTGTATTTACGCACGGGGAAGGTATTAGCACCCCACACGTCCATCACAAGAGACGGTAGCCTTTAATCAAATGTGCGAATATGACTTCAATTTATGTTATCTTCCCTTTTTACGTTCTTATGTCTTTTTTATGCCTTTTTATATTTTTATCTTTTTGTGGTCGACAAGGGCGTTTCCCTTTGCTCCTACGTATTCCTCAATTGTGATGAGAAAACCAGACCTACGTAGTTCTTTTGTGAACAAAGTGTTTTGGTTAAGTTATTTTTTATCCTTTTTTGCAAGATATGTTTTTATTGAATGAAAGGTCATTTAAGGCGTTGGACCATTAGACAATCTTTCGATTCTTTTGAAAAGTGAGAAAACATTAAGGCATTGGACCATTAATGATTACTTTATTTTAGAAAGAAGTAACAAAGTTACATATTGATTTTAGGTCTTTTTTTTAGAAATCTACACTTAACCAATAAAAGCGGAAAAGACCATTTCAAGGTGTTGGACCTTTGAAAATGGCTTTTTAGGCGATGACAAAAGGTTTGGTTCATGAATTGATTTTAGCCTTAGTTTCACTTTGGTTATTAGTTGATTCGATGTCCGATTGATTTTTTTGATTTATTTTACTAAAAGATATTTTTGATTATTATATTATTATTTTACCTCTTTTTGGTTTCCAACGTGGTTACGGCATGACCGAATGGTCGGATTTCATTTTAACAGAAATTAACGGATGTTACAATTCAAATGATCGGTGGAAATTTATTTTATTTTTTGATTAGGCGAGAAAATGACTTAAGTAAATGACCAAAGCACGTCAAAAGGGGGTACGAAAAGTAAATGGAATGAAAATAAAAGCACGTGAAAACAAATGAGGACCACTAAGGGTACATAGAATGAATTGAAAAGTTCAATCGGGAACTTACCGGTTGAAGAACGAAGAATGACGAATAACGTCGAAGAACGGTTGAAAATCTTCGCGAAATAACCCACAAAAACGTTACAGAAACGTTACGGAAGCGCCTCGGCTTGGATTTTCTTCACAGAAACAATTTTTTTCACTAATTTCAAGTGATCTCGAAATACCAGAAGGGGCTGAACATTTTTCTCCTTCACTCCTCCCCCTAAAATTGGGGAGGAGCTTGCCACCGAGCTCGCCCAGGCGAGCTAGGTTTCTTCCTCCAGAAGCAACCGCCTTCTGGAGGAACATCCTGGAAGGCCCAAGTGGGCCTGGTTGCTATTTGAACCCCCATTTTTACTAAATACACCCCCTGTCCTTTTTTGGTGATTCTTTTTCCGTATAGTTAAGGAAACTTACGAATTTCGTAACGATACTTGTTTTCTTTCCGTAATGTTGCAGAACCTTACGGATTACGTAATCATCCCTTTTTTGCCTTCCGGAACGTTACGGAACTTTACGAATTGCGCACTAACACTTCCTTTTAATTTCCGGCATGTCACGGAACTTCACGGATTGTGCTACAATGCTTTTCTTTTGGCTTCCACCATGTCTCGGAACTTCACAAATTGCCTAACGATGGGTGCCAAATACCTCGAAGTGGTCAAACGAGGGTCGCATCCCAACAACGGATGGTCCCTAGACGAAATTAGGGTATGACAGTTGCCCCTCTTTACTTGTCTTTTATTGGAGATAAAAGGGAAGTAAAGATAAGACACTAATTTCGTTCGAGCGAAACACCATTCGACTAGTGAACCTCCCTGCCAGCGGAACCTGCAAAAATTTGAAAATGATCAGTATTGACACATCATCCTGATACTATCGAATTTGTTCCTCTTGGTTGATACAAGACGCAGAATGACCATAATTTGCCTCTGCATTTTGTTGGACACGATCGAGCCTGGGCGGCGAGACACAGAATGACCATAACTTGTCTCTGCGTGCCATCGGACAAAGGGTGCGCGGAATGACCATAATTTGTCTCCGCCCACCTCTCGACTTACTGTCCCCGAATGACAAAGGGCGCAGAATCTGTCTCTACGCGTTTATCACTCGACTTGCGAAATCTGAATGACAAAGGGTGCAGAATCTGTCTCTGCGTGTTTACCACCCAACTTGTTATTCCTAAATGATAAAGGGTGCATAATTCGTCTATGCGCGTTTATCACCCAATTTGCGAAATCTGAATGGCAAAGGGCGCATAATTCGTCTATGCGCGTTTACCACTCGACTCGTTGCTCCTGAATGATAAAGGGCGCAGAATCTGTCTCTGCGCGTTTACCACCCAACTTGTTGTTCATGAATGATAAAGAGGGCATAATTTGTCTTTGCGCGTTTACCACCCAACTTACTGCTCTTGAATGATAAAGGGCGCAGAATTCGTCTATGCGCGTTTATCACTCATCGAGCGTGCGGATAACTGCATGTCATCGGGCCCGCCACCTCTGGATGACAAAAGGCGCAGAAGATGACGTTAGTCTCTGCGTGCTATCATGCTTTGAGTCTTAGAGATAGCAAAAGAAAGTTTAAACGAATAACCACTCGGGTATCTCCGCATGTCACGTGACTCCAGTGTTAGTATGACAGAAATTGTCTACGCGGAAGATGACGTAAATCTCCGCGTGTCAACGGGCTTGTTGGCCGCGATTGACAAAGGGTGCAGAAGACGACGTTAGTCTCTGCATGCTATCATGCTTTGAGTCTTAGAGATAGCAAAAGAAAGTTTAAACGAATAACCACTCGGATATCTCCGCATGTCACGTGACTCCAGTGTCAGTATGACAGAAATTGTCTACGCGGA
>NC_038241.2:13847710-13960973 GCF_000004515.6 Glycine max | reverse complement strand
TCATCCCAAATTGAGGAATACGTAGGAGCAAAGGGAAGCACCCTTGTCGACCACAAAAAAGAAAAAATATAAAAAGGGTATAAAGGATATAAAGAACATAAAAGGGAACATAAAAATCAAAGTCATGTTTGCACATTCGATTAAAGGCTGCCGTCCCTTGGGACGGACGTGTGGGGTGCTAATACCTTCCCCGTGCGTAAATACGACTCCCGAACCTTTCACTTAAAAAGTTCGTAGATCGCGTCTTTTCCGGTTTTTCCGACGTTTTCCTCAAATAAACGTTGGTGGCGACTCCGCGCGTATTCCTTTCGTGGAACACGCATCCCGCGAGTCACGCGTCGCCCTCCCGCCGAAGGGTAGGTTGCGACAGTTGGCGACTCCACTGGGGACTGTTTTTAGAGAGTTAGGCCATTTAATTTTGTGCAATGTTTTACCGTGACTTACCCCTTTGTTGGTTTCCTTTCATTATGTTCTTGTGTATATAAACTCTTCGTTGCTTTTAGTGCGTTTTAAATGTATGCATGAAGTAAATATTTATTCATTTGATGCACACAAACACCAACACTATTTGCACACACTGTGAGTGAAAAAGGGCCCTATACCCGGGTTCATGGGAACATAAGGAGTGGAGGTGAATCTGTGATCATGCTAGGTCTCCGACTTGCTTGATTACAGTGAACCCTCATCTAGAGCTTTTCTCTTTGAAAACTTATTGTTGCTAGTAGTCCCTACTGCTGCAATATGTTCTTCGAAGGGGATGATACCTCTAGAAACCATCAAGAGAGATATAACTACCTTGGGGATTATTGCTAAAAGCCTAGTTAGTTCTCTCCCTTATAGGTCCCTTAAATAGGGGCACGAAGCAAACACGCTGCGTGCCATTTTTCACACTGCCATGCATGAGTATCATATACCCTTTTGCTTATGTTCGGTAAATATTGTCATACTGTGCACATTCCCGCATTGTGTCTTTTGCATAGGCATTGCATATGGGTTCTGTCTTGATCCCTACTGTAAACAAACCAACGGAGGGTCCGTGTCGCCTTCTTAAAAACGTGCGTTGGGGCATTTTGCTACCCCTAGACGTCGTATCTAAGAAGGGGACAAATTCCCCGGACCCCCGCATTCCTAGATTGCATCTGTGTCATATGCATTCCATCATGCATTCATCCATTCCACCCATGAGATATCGGAGTTTTGATTTGCACCAGCTTTTATCTCACTTTAGTAAGCATGGGAACAAATCAAACCGGCAAGAGGTTCTACCAAGTCAAGGTCAAAAGCCCAGATACCACCAGCATCAAGGAATTAGGGCGGTTGATGGAACCCCTCCAAATGCAAGCCTTCCGCAAGACTTACGGAAAGATCTTAGAGTTGACCATAGCAGAGGTGTCCATAGAAGCCATTGCATCACTTACCCAATACTACGACCAGCCTTTGAGGTGCTTCACATTCGCAGACTTCCAATTAGTACCAACCATTGAAGAATTTGAGGAAATTCTAGGATGTCCTCTCGGGGGAAGAAAGCCATATCTTCCCTCCGGGTGTCTCCCCTCTTTGAGCAGAATTGCAACTGTGGTCAAGGATTCAGCAAGAGGTTTGGACCGCATAAAACAAACTCGGAACGGCATAGCGGGCCTACCACAGAAGTACCTAGAAGACAAGGCGAGGGGTATGGCCAATCGAGGAGACTGGGTCCCGTTTATGGATGTGTTGGCTTTGCTAATTTTTGGGGTCGTCCTCTTTCCAAACGTGGATGGTTTGATAGACCTAGCAGCAATCGACGCTTTCCTTGCCTACCACCATAGCAAGGAAAGTCCGGTGGTAGCTGTCTTGGCAGATCTATTTGACACATTTGACCGAAGGTGCGAGAAGAGTAGCGCACGGATCATCTGTTGCTTACCCGCCCTCTGTGTTTGGTTGGTTTCACACTTGTTCCAACAAGACACAAGACATCCATGTCCGCTCCTGAGCCATCGCTCGTGTACTGAAAAGAGGAGAATAGATTGGGACCGGCTCTTGGCCGGGATAGGAGGTAGAACAATCAGTTGGTTCCCCCGATGGAAGGAAGGAAAAGAAGGAGTCCTTTTCTCATGTGGAAGATACCCAAACATTCCGCTGGTAGGAACGAGGGGTTGTATTAATTACAATCCCACGCTCGCTATAAGACAACTAGGGTACCCCATGAGGGGAGCACCAACGGAAGAAAGCATGTCTCCTTTCCTTGTGAGGGATCTCGGCGCACAAAATTCCAAGACTATACAAAGAATCCATAAGGCATGGGAAACCCCGTTAAGGAAAGATCAAGAGCTTAGAGGCATTCGTAATGGCATCATTGGTGGGTACCACGAATGGCTGAAAGTTCGCATACGAGGTTTAGATTGGCTCGCCAAGTTAAAAGTCGTCAGCGAAGAGAATTTTGAAGCACCGGAAGAGGACGAAGAAGTCCAAGCTCTCAAGAGCGAGTTAGGAAGGAGTGTGCCGGGTTACGGGAAGAGAATGCAATTACCGCAAGAGCCCTTGAACAAGAGACCAAGAGGGCTCGCAAGGAAGAGTATGACCGGAACAAATTTCGCGGAGCTCTATGGGGTAGCAATAGTGAACTCAAGTTGCGAAGGGAAGAAAGGGACCAGTCGCGAGCACATAGCATGGTTCTGAAAGAGGAGTTGATTGCTTGTTCAAGGTCCAAAAGAAGCTTGTCTCAGCGTTTATGCGAGACAGAGACCAACATGTTAGCTATCATCGCCAAGTACGAAGAAGAGTTAGGTCTAGCCACGGCCCACGAGCATAGAATCGCGGATGAGTATGCTCAAGTATATGCGGAAAAAGAGGCTAGAGGAAGGGTGATCGACTCTTTACACCAAGAGGCAACCATGTGGATGGATCGGTTTGCTCTTACCTTGAACGGGAGTCAAGAACTTCCCCGATTGTTAGCCAAGGCCAAGGCGATGGCAGACACCTACTCCGCCCCCGAAGAGATTCATGGGCTTCTCGGCTATTGTCAGCATATGATAGACTTAATGGCCCACATAATTAGAAATCGTTAGGAAACTTGTATGGTCTCTCAGACCTTGACTAGATACGACTTCCTTTTTTGAAATAAAATGAGTTGGTCCCATGTTTCTACTCCAAAAGCTTGTGCAAATCAAGTCACTCCCGCATTTTATCTCTAGCATGCATTGTATGTTGGTCTCGTCCTTTGGCACGGGAAGCCGGAAGGTCCATATCACCTTCTTAATTGTACACATGGGGCACTGCGCCCCCAAATGCACAAGTAAGAAGAGATAATTTTCCGGGCTCTCGTGTCCGTAAAATGCATTCATATCATGCATCGCATAAGCATCTCTTCATAACATCATAATGGACATATCCTGCATTTGTCCGTTATCATATTCCAGCCTCACATTTTGCATGAGTCATGGCATCATCATGCATATGCGTTCAACAAACTTTTTGATCTGCAAAATTGCATACCATTTGTTTTCATGTTTGCTCATCCTTGCGTTTTCCTCTACAAAACAAAAACAAAGAAGGGGGAAGCGTGAAACTTCACACTACATTCTTAGTTTCATGTGTTAGGAGCCAACCATGTTGGGTTCATAAACCCGTTTCACTTAAAAACAAAATAATTGAACATGGTACCTAATGCATGGTTAACTAAGAAATGGTGTTTCTTCGGGCATCTCAATTTTATAATTACATTTTCCATGCATAAGCTTAAAGTACGCCCGAGTCATTCATCCCTATGAGATGTTGTTGAAGTATTGGCGATCAGAATTGTCATTCCTTGGATTATAGGGTTGAACCAAGCTCATGCTTTTATAAAAAGGTTCATCAAGTCAAGTTGAAATATGGAAGTAACCGTCTTGCAAAATTGGGGCAAAAGATGAATCGAGTCACATCACTGCTTCGTCTACTGCCAAACATATTTAGGATTATTGATGTCCTTGTTACTTCCAGTTTCACCTTGACAAAGATGTCATGGACCATGTTGAAAATCTAAATTGATTCAACCCCATATCCTGCATAAATATTCGCAATACTTCGACTGTACATCATTCGCATGCATCCATGCTTTTCATTGGTTGCATTGCTCATTGCATTCTTTCCTTGAAAAATAAAATAAGATAAAATAAAATGAACTTATCAAAAAGAAAAAAAAAAAAAAAACATGCTTTACGGCATCCTCACCGAACTTGTGCTAGAGCTAGAGTAATGGGTGAAGTAGAGAAGACACAAGAGAATATGAAGGCCGACATGGAGGCCATTAAAGAGAAAATGGCCACAATGATGGAGGCCATGATGAGCGTGAAGAAGATAATGGAAGCCAATGCGGTTGCAATTGCCGCTACCAGCGTTGTTGCTAAGGTGAACCCGACATCCCCATCCGGCATCAACCAAATGAATCATCCAACCTCAGATATGGTAGGCAAAGATTTGGGAAGTACGGGCGGCCCCCATAATGTGCAAATTCAAAACGAGCACGCCTTCCCGCCATATGGCTTGCCTCTCAACTATACGCCACCCAATGTGGCGTACACTCCCAATGAAATCTCAATAACTCCACTCCCATACTCATTAAGAGCCAACAACCTCAATCTGATCATGCACATATCTCTCATGGAGGAGACACATGAAATTCCCCACCACAATCTAGCTGACTTCGAGCCTTGGCTCGGATATGCCACTGAAGGGCAAGCAGTTGGTGGTATACCCCTGCAAAACACTTTGGAGGGCCCTCAGTTTCGCCCACAACCACAACCCTCACGTTCCACAGTGGTTAAAAACCCTCATGACTATGGCAGAAATGGGAAAGTTGGATCATCTAGAGGAAAGGCTCAGGGCCATTGAAGGAGGTGAAGATTATGCCTTTGCTAACCTAGAAGAGTTGTTCCTAATACCCAAACATGGTCATTCCCAAGTTCAAAGTGCCGGACTTCGACGAGTACAAGGGGACTACTCGCTCCAAGAACCATCTAAAGATGTACTGTCGGAAGATGGGGGCATACGCAAAAGATGAGAAACTGCTGAGAAAGTCTTACTAGGACAACTGTCGCCTGGTATACTAACTTAGGAACCTTCTTGAGTCCATTCTTGGAAGGACCTAATGGTTGCCTTCGTTAGGCGGTGTCAGTACAATTCTGATATGGCTTCGGATAGGATGCAACTACAGAACGTGTGCAAAAGGGGGGACGGATCTTTCAAAGAACACGCCCAAAGATGGAGAGGCTTGGCAACTCAAGTAGCACCCCCAAAAACAGAGAAAGAGATTATCACAATGATAGTAGACACGTGACCGGTGTTCTACTATGAAAAAAATGGTGGGTTACACACCTTCAAAGCTTTGAGGATTTGGTCTTTGCCAGTGAAAGGACCGATGTGGGTCTGAAAAAAAAAAAAAAAAAAAAAAAAAAAAGGGGCAAATTTGATCATCCTACTAGGACGACTGAGAAAACTGGGGCAAATAAAGAGGGTGAGGATGAGGGAGAAACCCATGCTGTGACTGCCATTCCTATACGGCCAAGTTTCCCACCAACCCAACAATGTCATTACTCAATCAATAACAAACCTCCTCCTTACCCACCACCCAGTTATCCACAAAGGCCATCCCTAAATCAACCACAAAGCCTGTCTACCGCACTTCCAATGACGAAGACCACCTTTAGCAAAACCAAAAAAACACCAACCAAGAAATGAATTTTGTAGTGAGAAAGCCTGTGGAATTCACCCCAATTCTAGTGTCCTATGCTGACTTGCTCCCATATCTACTTGATAATTCAATGGTAGCCATAACCCTAGCCAAGGTTCATCAACCTCCATTTCTCCGAGAATACAACTCGAACGCAACGTGTGCTTGTCACGGAGAAGCCCCGGGGCATTCCATTGAGCATGGTAGGGCTCTGAAGCGTAAGGTGCAAGGTCTAATTGATGCGGGCTGGCTGAAATTTGAGGAGAATTGCGTGTAAATCCTGACATTGACAAGAGATGCCACACATGGGGCAATTTTGAAAGCTATTGTTAGGTGTCCCTAATGACTCATCAGGGTTTCCAAGTTTATGCCATTATTGTAAACCACAGCTACAATGTTAAATGAAATGGATAAAGTTGACATCTTTGCCCCTCATCCTCTCACAAACGCATGTTTGCTTATTCAACTTTCACCGGAATGTGGGTGTAAGCCATTGGTCTGTTTGCTCAAGCAACCTGCGCTCCTGAGTGTTGACTTCCAAGACCGTTCAATCAGAGATTACTCATCTTGCACATTGGTGGGGGTGCCGTAAAACAACGAGCAAAGTTCAAAACAAATAAGTTTCAAAATAAAAAATAAAAAGGCATTTGATTGACTGTGTTTTCAAGTAAAAATATAGACGTTCATGTGACCTCATTTTGTCTTTTTAGAGAGAAGTGAGTTATCAAGAATAGGATGTTGGACAAATGGCCTCAGTTACCTTAAGAAAAAGGGGGGTTGAATTAAGATGCAAAGACTATTCCCCAATTGAACTATCACTCTCTCTTTTCGGATTAACAATGCACACAGGGATAACCCTTCCCTTGTGTTCAGGAATCCTCTACAACAAGAGACCCACGGTCTCTTAATCCCTTTTCAGAAATAAGAAGAAGAGAAGAAGAGGTCTCTCGTAAAAGAGGTAGATTGTAAAATGAAGATCAATCAAAAATTCCTTATTGAATAAGCAAGTGGTTGACCAAGGAATCTTTTTGAAAGGATAAGACATTTCAGTTCAGAAAAACTCTTGATCTTTCGAGAGGATAAAACTGTTTGGGCAATGAAAACTCTCTTTAAAACATTTGAATGGCCATTCATAAAACATTTGAATAGATATGTCTCTTGGAAATTATTTTCTGAAAATCCCCTCTGGTAATCAATTACAAGACTTATGTAATCGATTACGGGTTTTAAAAATTTGAATTAAAACATTTTCAACTAATGGTAATCGATTACCAGAGAGAAAATCTCAATTTGAAATGATAGAATTCTTTGGTCAAACCTTTTGTTTGTTTCAATTTGGAAACTTCTTCCTAAAGATTCTAAGAGATCAAACTTGATAATATATCTTGACTTTCTTGGATTCTTGTCTTGGATAAAACTTAGAAGAATTTGATCCTTTAGCATCATCAAGACATCAAAACATCTTGCTTCTACATAGGAGTCATTTGACTTAATCCATCAACTGAAAGATCCTTCATTTATTTCTCGTCCTTGGAAAATTCTTTTTGCAAGAATCAACTGCTTCTTTCATTCTTCCTCACTACGAGGTTGTGAAAACAAGACAACACTTGGTACCTCTAAGCCCTACACTGGGGCAACGAAAGGCACCATGCAAAAACCTCAAGCGAACCTAGGGGCAGATTAGCAGTTCTCACCCAATAGGTTCCCTCCTACAAGGTCATGACGAAAAGCAACGATTGGTACCTCAAAGCCTTACACTGGGGCAATGAGGGGCACCGTGCATGAGCCTCAAATGAACCTAGGAGCAGATTAGAAGTTCTCACCCAATAGGTTCCCTCCTACAAGGTCATGACGAAAAGCAACGATTGGTACCTCAAAGCCTTACACTGGGGCAATGAGGGGCATCGTGCATGAGCCTCAAGTGAACATAGGGGCAGATCAAAAGTTCTCACCTGTCGATGTTTTTAAACAAGAAAAAGAAAAGGGGGGACAAACCCTAGGATTTCAATGGATTGATCGAACATCAAACGACTCCATTGCCGTCACTCCAAAATGGTCAAGTGACTAAATCAAACAGAACACACACTCTGAGGGAGTTCCCGGAGAGATTTGCAAAAAAGATAGGATGAGGTTGCATGAATTATCACATCTTTCAAAAGGCCAGTCAATCTATGTTTTCCAAAAAAAATCAAATCAAAATCAAAATCACAAAATAGGGAAAGAATGTCATGAACATTGTACAACTTTCCATTACATTGCATTGTTTCATATAAAGTCCGCATTTACCCAAATTTCACAACAAAGGTTGCATACATTTGCATCCCCAAAAAATCATCATGTTCATATTAGGTAATAAGTGAATAGATGAGAGGCCCTCTCAAAGAGTCAACCTCTTGCTTTCTTGTAAGGTAAAAGTCCTTTGGTACTTGTACCTATTGGCTTGCCTTCAGAGGACTGCATGTCCTCACCTTCGTAGGGCTACACGCCCTCACCTTTAGAGGACTGCATGTCCTCACCTTCAAAGGGCTACATGCCCTCGCCATCAGAGGATTGCATGTCCTCACCTTCAGAGGGCTACACGCCCTCGCCATCAGAGGACTGCATGTCCTCACCTTCAGAGGGCTACACGCCCTCGCCATCAGAGGACTGCATGTCCTCACCTTCAGAGGGCTACAAGCCCTCGCCATCAGAGGACTGCATGTCCTCACCTTCGTAGGGCTACACGCCCTCACCTTTAGAGGATCACACGTCCTCACCTTCAGAGGGCTACACGCCCTCGCCATCAGAGGACTGCATGTCCTCACCTTCGTAGGGCTACACGCCCTCACCTTTGGAGGACTACACGCCCTCGCCAACAGAGGGCTGCACGCCCTCACCTTCAGAGGACTACATGTCCTCGCCTTGAGAGGGCTACACGCCCTCACCTTGGGTACTAGTTACCCTCACCGTTGAGAGGACTACACGTCCTCGCCTTGAGAGGACTACACGTCCTCACCATCAGAGGGCTGCACGCCCTCACCTCCGGAGGACTACATGTCCTCGCCTTGAGAGGGCTACACGCCCTCACCTTGGGTACTAGTTACCCTCACCGTTGAGAGGACTACACGTCCTCGCCTTGAGAGGACTACGCGTCCTCACCATCAGAGGGCTGCACGCCCTCACCATCAGAGGACTACACGTCCTCGCCTTGAGAGGGCTACACGCCCTCATCTTGGGTACTAGTTACCCTCACCGTTGAGAGGACTACACGTCCTCGCCTTGAGAGGACTACACGTCCTCACCATCAGAGGGCTGCACGCCCTCACCTCCAGAGGACTACATGTCCTCGCCTTGAGAGGGCTACACGCCCTCACCTTGGGTACTAGTTACCCTCACCGTTGAGAGGACTACACGTCCTCGCCTTGAGAGGACTACACGTCCTCGCCTTGAGAGGACTACACGTCCTCACCAGCAGAGGGCTGCACGCCCTCACCTCCAGAGGACTACACATCCTCGCCTTGAAAGGGCTGCACGCCCTCACCTTTAGAGGACTACGTGTCCTCACTTTCAGTGGGCTCCATATCCACACCTTCAGATAATTTAAGGTCCTCTGTCCTTAAATGCTTAACCGAGACTTGCACTCCCGGTTAAGGGACCAGTAGTTTCCTTTTAACGGTTCCTGGGCCACCCCCTGATATTGGAGGAGCGCCAACTGTGCGGGCACAACTAGAGAGGGAGGCTATCACACTGCTACTATGCATACTGGGGCAAGATTTCACCCGTGCCGCTGCAAAGAGACGAGTGCGGATCATGCGCACCAACATGACCACTCTTACATAGATGACATTGCTACTTAGCAATATTCTGCCCAGCGACCGCAATGCCAATCTCCCCCTGCAAAAGTATCAGTTGGTCTGTGTCGTCCCGACATGGGTAAGTATGCATATGGTTCAATTGATTTCTGATACCATCTATTGTTTGCAGGGATCGCACCCACAAGACACCCAGTGGACCCGGAAAAGTCCAACAGGGCCCTGGGGTTTCCAGCTCTGGTTACGGGCCTCTATCAGTCCTATAGGGTGCCCGTACCCCCCCGGTCAATTGATTTCTGATACCATCTATTGTTTGCAGGGATCGCACCCACAAGACACCCAGTGGACCCGGAAAAGTCCAACAGGGCCCTGGGGTTTCCAGCTCTGGTTACGGGCCTCTATCAGTCCTATAGGGTGCCCGTACCCCCCCGGCAAGGTTATGTCATCATAGGTAAGTATGCACATCGCTCAACTGATTTCTGATTTCATCAATTGTTTGCAGGGATCGCACCTGCAAGACACCCAGTGGACCCGAAGAAGTCCAACAGGGTCTTGGAGTTGTCAAGCTCTAATTACGGGTCTCTGTTAGTTCTACAGAGTACCTGTCACCTCCAGCAAGGGCATCAGGCCCCCTAGTAATCGAGCTTTCATCAAGAAGTACTGCGTCTCCAGGCAGGCGCAGGGCGAAACACCACAGCAGCCTGGGGATGGTCGGTAGCAGGCAATAGACGCACCACCACCACCTTTAGAGTTCACCTCTGCTCATCCACAAAAAGGTTTGAGTATTGCCTACGACACATGGCCGACCAATAGGCGACCAAGTCCAAAGCCAAAGGTAAGCAAAGTACTAGGTCGGTGACCGACAAGTCATAAGGCGTCCAGCTAAAGACGTTAAAGAAGCGCTACTAGGAGGCAACCTAGTACCTTTTGAATCTGTGCTTGTTATTTGATCACTTTTCATAGTAAGACACACCTAGTTGCTCATGATCCTAGGAATTTAAATAAAACGAGCACAAGCTCGGAAGGTAGTCATACCTCACAAAATATATATATGTATGTTTAGGTAGTGAAAATACCTTAGATATGCATGTATGTAAACAAAAAAACACTTCACAGAATATATATATGTATGTTTAGGTAGAAAGATACCTTAGATATGCATGTATGTAGCAAAAAGATACCTCACAAAATATATATATGTATGTTTAGGTAGCAAGATACCTTGGATATGCATGTATATAGCAAAAATACCTCGCAAAAATATGCACATGTTTAGGTAGCAAAATACCTCATGAAAAAAAAAAAAAAAAAAAAAAAGAAAACAAACAAGAAAAAGAAATAAACAAATGATAATGATAAAAAAAAAATGATAAAAAAAAAAGAAGGAGAAAAGAAAAAAATAATAAGTTGTCTAGCTGAAAAACCAACATGCTTTTGAAAAGAGATGACTTCCAACTTTTCTTTAAAGAAAATTCGCTGATCATAACCAATTTTTGGAAAATGTGTCTACACCTGAAGGGTGAATGCTGTGAAATTTCCCCGGACGCCCGAAATGGACTCGGATGAATGCACAAATTGATAAAAGAACATATTTTGGAAACATTGGGTTGATTAAAATAGAGGAAATGAATCCTGAGCCCTAGCATCACATGACCATAAAAATTTGACATTTGAGTGTCCGCATAGATGCATGCATGACCAGTTTTGCATAAAATTTCCAAATCATCATTTTTGCATTTGTGTCATGGAAATAATGTGGGGCATCCCTTTTTATCCTTGAACCAAACCAAACCCTGACATGTATCATGTCTAGCCATTCTACAAGCCTTGAGCCAAAATCCTGACTCACCATAAACCTTACCCTCGGAAGCAAAAAAAAAAGAAGGAAAGGGAATTTCCAATCAAAGAGAAAGCAAAAAAGGAAGGAAAGGAAATTCCCAATCAAAGAGAAAGCAAAAAAGGAAGGAAAGGAAATTCCCAATCAAAGAGAAAGCAAAAAAGGAAGGAAAGGAAATTCCCAATCAAAGAGTGGGAGAAAGAGAAAAAAGAAAAGAAAGGAAATTCCCAATCAAAGAGTGGGAGAAAGAAAAAAGAAAAGAAAGAAAATTCCCAACCAAAGAATGGGAGAAAGTAAAAAAGAAGGAAGCTCCTGGTCAAAGAAACCAGAAGAAATGTGCAGAGAGGTCTTTGGACCAGACAATATCTGAACAATACAGAATTGTCACCAAATGAACAAAAAGGAAGGAAAGGAAACCACGACCTAAAATGGTCTCCTCCCTTTAATTACCAACCAAAATTCCGTGCGCTAGCGACCCTTTTTTCTCGCCCCGCACTAAACAAAAAAAACAGAAAAAGAAAAAGCCAGGAAAATCAAAAGCCAAAAACACACAAGAGCCGAAAGAAGAAACCACCAAAAGAACCCATTCCCAAGGGAAGCCCTATTGATCCATGATCACGCATGTGATTTTTGATTTGATAGGAAATAATTTGCAAAGTCAAGTCATGACATATCTATGGTTCGGAATTAGGATGAGACACTTACCTGTGCGAGATTGATACACTTTGAGGGGATTTCTTCTATTTTTGCCGAACCCAGTGTTTCCTCTAAATGGTCATTTAGAAACGAAATGCTAACATCCAAAATCTCATTTATGGTTATGGGAGATTTCATCAGCAGACTCTCCTTCCCCGGTAGACGCATTGTTTTTCACTCAAAAAAGCATATGCTGCTCTAAATCAGTTGGAATATTTGTCTCTTTGCTAAAGCATGTTTGCATTTTTGTGGAGAAAACAACGAGACTTTTTCAAGTCTCACAAGTCGCCAGAACTACGTAGGTCTGAGTTCCTCATTGGAGGATACGTAGGAGCAAGAGCCTCGCTTTTGTCGACCACACCGCCTATTGTTGCCATAACTCAAGAGCCGGTAGCCCGCGGAGACACCTTACGGTTATCCGCACCTCGTCATTCAGTGACCCCAAGTGTGATTGACGAGCAGAGGCCAATGTGGTCATCTGCGCCCTTTACGGAGATGTCAGCATTTTCCGATGGAGACTTTTCAAGTCTCACAAGTTATCCAGAACTACGTAGGTCTGAGTTCCTCATTGGAGGATACGTAGGAGCAAGAGCTTTGCTTTTGTCGGCCGCCCCATAATCTTTGTCATACTGACCCTGAGGTCATGTGACGCACACCCTTTTGTCATCCAGAGCAGATGACAAGCAGAGACCAAGTTTGGTCATTCTGCACACATGATACGCGGAGATACCTTACGGTTATCCGCACCCTTTTGTCATCCAGAGCAGATGACAAGCAGAGACCAAGTTTGGTCATTCTGCACCCATGATACGCGGAGATACCTTACGGTTATCCGCACCCTTTTGTCATCCAGAGCAGATGACAAGCAGAGACCAAGTTTGGTCATTCTGCACCCATGATACGCGGAGATACCTTACGGTTATCCGCACCCTTTTGTCATCCAGAGCAGATGACAAGCAGAGACCAAGTTTGGTCATTCTGCACACATGATACGCGGAGATACCTTACGGTTATCCGCACCCCTTTGCCATTCAGACACAGTCGTGTCCGATGGCACGCAGAGACCAAGTTTGGTCATTCTGCACCCATGATACGCGGAGATACCTTACGGTTATCCGCACCCTTTTGTCATCCAGAGCAGATGACAAGCAGAGACAAAGTTTGGTCATTCTGCACCCATGATACGCGGAGATACCTTACGGTTATCCGCACCCTTTTGTCATCCAGAGCAGATGACAAGCAGAGACCAAGTTTGGTCATTCTGCACCCATGATACGCGGAGATACCTTACGGTTATCCGCACCCTTTTGTCATCCAGAGCAGATGACAAGCAGAGACCAAGTTTGGTCATTCTGCACACATGATACGTGGAGATACCTTACGGTTATCCGCACCCCTTTGCCATTCAGACACAGTCGTGTCCGTTGGCAAGCAGAGACCAAGTTTGGTCATTCTGCACACATGATACGCGGAGATACCTTACGATTATCCGCACCCCTTTGCCATTCAGACACAGTCGTGTCCGTTGGCAAGCAGAGACCAAGTTTGGTCATTCTGCACACATGATACGCGGAGATACCTTACGGTTATCCGCACCCCTTTGCCATTCAGACACAGTCGTGTCCGTTGGCAAGCAGAGACCAAGTTTGGTCATTCTGCACACATGATACGTGGAGATACCTTACGGTTATCCGCACCCCTTTGCCATTCAGACACAGTCGTGTCCGTTGGCACGCAGAGACCAAGTTTGGTCATTCTGCACACATGATACGTGGAGATACCTTACGGTTATCCGCACCCCTTTGCCATTCAGACACAGTCGTGTCCGATGGCACGCAGAGACCAAGCTTGGTCATTCTGCACACATGATACGCGGAGATACCTTACGGTTATCCGCACCCCTTTGCCATTCAGACACAGTCGTGTCCGATGGCACGCAGAGACCAAGTTTGGTCATCCTGCACCCATGATACGCGGAGATACCTTATGGTTATTCGCACCCATTCTTTTGCTATCTGTAAGACAGAACGCTTGATAGCATGCAGGGGCTGACACAGTCTTCTGCACCTTTTGTTCCTCCGGGAACAACAAAGTCATTTGCATGCGGAAATTTCATGGTCGCCCGCGACTCTCGTCAACCGAGAGGAGCAAAATTAGTGTCATACACTGATTTTCGGGGACCTTTGCTTGATGACATGTGACCATTCTTTGGTCCTTGTGAGGTGCTTGGCACCCATCATTAGGCAATTTGTGAAATTCTGGGAACAACAAGTCATTTGCATGTAGAGATTTTATGGTCACCCGCGACTCTCGTCAAATCGAGAGGGACGAAATTAGTGTCTTATCTTTACTTTCCTTTTATCTCCAATAAAAGACAAGTAAAGAGGGGCAACTGTCATACCCTAATTTCGTCCGGGGACCTTTGCTCGATGACGTGCGACCATTCTTTGGTCCTCGTGAGGTGCTTGGCACCCATCATTAGGCAATTTGTGAAATTCCAGGACATGCCGAAAAACCAAAAAAATATTGATGCACAATCCGTAAGTTTCCGTGACACACCGGAAATCAAATGGAAGCATCGTTGCATAATTAAGTGAGGTTCCGTAACATTCCGTAAGTCAAAAAGGGGATGATTATGTAATCCGCAAGGTTCCGTAACATTACGGAAAGAAAACAAGTATCGTTACGAAATTCGTAAGTTTCCGTAACTTTACGAAAAAAGAATCACCAAAAAAAGCCAAAGGGGGGTGTATTTAGTAAAATGGGGGGTGCAAACAGTAATTTTCGAATCTGGGCCCTTCTAGAGGTTTCTGGGCAATTTCTTGCTTAAGATTGAAGTAACCTAGCTCGCCTGGGCGAGCTGAGCTCGCCTGGGCGAGCTAGATGGCCACCACACCCCCCGTTTTGTTGAAAAATGGGATTTCGGGGCTTCCGGGACACCCGTAATGCTTCCGTAAAATTCCCATAACTCTGAATAAGCATAATTAACTTAATACGGGTGAGACGGAAGAGAAAAAAAGAAGAAAATCAAGTCCTATATGCTTCCGTAAGGCTTCCGTAACTTTTCCGTAAATTACGAAAGAGGGGGGGTGAACTTATCAAAATTGGGGGGGGTGCAAATAGCAATTTCGAAATTTTGAATTGGGCCTTCCAGAACGTTTTTTGAAGCTGGGTTGCTTCTGGAGGAAGCAACCCAGCTCGCCTGGGCGAGCTAAGGTCGCCTGGGCGAGCTGGGCGGCAACCTCCTCCCCCTTTTTCCTATAAAAAGGCTGAAGGGGGCTGTTCTAAGGATCCCTCAGCCCCCTGGCTATGTATTTCAGCTGTGTTGGGTGAAAAAAATTGTTTCCGTGAAGAAAATCCAAGCCGAGGTGCTTCCGTAACGCTTCCGAGATGTTTCCGTAAGCAAATCCGTGAAGGTTTTTGTCCGTTCTTCATCGTTCTTCATCCGTTCTTCGTTCTTCAACGAGTAAGTTTTCGAATCCGAGACTTTCAATTCATTTCTTGTTTTTTTAAGCTTTCATCTTTATTTTCGATTTCTTTTCTTCCGTCTTTAACGCGCTTTTACCGTTTATTTAAGCCGTTTTCTCACCTAATAAATGATAAAATGAATTTCAACCGATCATTTGTGTTGTAATCTCATTTAATCACTTTTAAAATGAAATCTAACCGATCGTTCACGCTATAACCTCGGTTAAACAAAAAAAGTAAAATAATAATAAAATAATCAAAATATCTTGAAAAATAATAATAAAATAAACAAAATATCTTTGAATAAAATAAATTAAAAAAATCAATCGGACGTTTTTCTTTGGAAGTTTCCTTGAATGAATTGATTAATAACCAAAGTGAAACTAAGACTAAAATAGACTCACAAATCAAGTTTTGTCCGAAAATCACTAAAAACCGTTTTAAGGTCCAACGCCTTAAACGGTCCTCTTTGCTTTTATCGGTTAACATGGACCGTTCAAAAGCATAAAATCAACATGTAACTTTACCGCTTTTGAAAGAACTACGTAGGTCTGAGTTCCTCATTGAGGATACGTAGGAGCAAAAGCCCCGCTTTTGTCGACCACCCCAAGAGATCGTTAATGGTCCAACGCCTTAACATTTCTCATCTTTCAAAATCAAAAGACCGTTTAATGGTTCAACACCTTAAATGACCTTTTGTTCAAATAAAAACATATTTTGCAAAAAAGACAAAAACAACTTAACCAAACACTTTGTTCCGAAAGAACTACGTAGGTCTGATTTTCTCATCCCAAATTGAGGAATACGTAGGAGCAAAGGGAAGCACCCTTGTCGACCACAAAAAAGAAAAAATATAAAAAGGGTATAAAGGATATAAAGAACATAAAAGGGAACATAAAAATCAAAGTCATGTTTGCACATTCGATTAAAGGCTGCCGTCCCTTGGGACGGACGTGTGGGGTGCTAATACCTTCCCCGTGCGTAAATACGACTCCCGAACCTTTCACTTAAAAAGTTCGTAGATCGCGTCTTTTCCGGTTTTTCCGACGTTTTCCTCAAATAAACGTTGGTGGCGACTCCGCGCGTATTCCTTTCGTGGAACACGCATCCCGCGAGTCACGCGTCGCCCTCCCGCCGAAGGGTAGGTTGCGACACTCCTTCCCTCCTTTGGACACTTCAAGCTGCCCCCAATCCATGAGCCGCTGAAGCAATTCTTCCACTGCGGGACAGGTTTCCATGTCGTGCGACTCCCCGAGGTGAAACAAACATTCGTCCCTACCACGGGAGACCATGCATGCCGCTTGCAGTGATTGGTAGATGAAGCGTCTAGAAGTAGCCACCTCTCCTAATCTCTTTGCCCGCGATGGCCCATCCTCTTCGACGGCATTCACGCTAGCCCCTCCATGACTAGCTAGCGGATTAGTTTTAACATTTGGGCCTTCCTCTTGAAATGATAGCCAGCCGGCACTAATCAGGTGCTGCACCTTATACTTGAATGGGATGCAGGAGTCAATGTTGTATCCGGCAGCTCCACTATGGTACGCACACTTGGCACCCGGGTCGTACCACTTGGGGTAGGGTGGCTGGAAGACCTTTCCGGGTATGGCCACCACCAAATGATTCTCCAATAATGAAGGCCACAACTCGGAGTATGCCATGGGAATAGGAGAGAAGTTATCTTTCGGGGGTGGGTGTTATGCATATTTATAGCTCGCGTCGGGGGCTGTATTATTGACTGGCCGAGGAGCGGCTGGAGCTGTGCGTTAGGCCGGCGCTCTTTCTGCTGCGGGTGGTCCTTTTACTTGAGTTGGGAGGGAATTCCCGACCCGGATTGAAAAGTTCGGGGGGTTAGGATGGTATGAGCTTTGGATATTTTGGGGTGCTTTCATCCATGTTGGGGTGGTGGTGACCGCGTGGGTATCTCCTTTTTTTCTCGTGCCCACTACTGGGGTTCTTCTGTTGTTATTGAGGGTCGTGTTGGAGGCATATTCGAACTTGCCTTTTCTCAGTCCAGACTCAATTCTTTCTCCGGTGAAGATGAGATCCGCAAATTTAGCTGGCATGTAGCCTATCAGCTTTTCATAGTAGAACATAGGCAACATATCTACCATGATTGTGATCATCTCCCTATTCGTCATGGACGGGACGACTTGGGCTGCGAGATCCCTCCACCTTTGGGCATATTCCTTAACGGACTCATGTTCTCGCTTGGTCATACTCTGAAGCTGGTTCCGATCGGGAGCCATATCCGTATTGTATTGGTACTGCCTAATGAAGGCAGTCGCCAAGTCTTTCCATGATCGGATCTGGGAAGCTTCCAGATTGGTATACCATGCCACAGCCGCTCCGGCCAAGCTGTCTTGAAAGAAATGGACCAACAGCTTTTCGTCCGCAGAATACGCCCCCATCTTTCGGCAATACATTCGAAGATGCCCTTTTGGACATGTCGTCCCTTTGTACTTATCGAAATCCAGTACTTTGAACTTGGGAGGTATGACGATGTTAGGCACGAGACATAGGTTCGCTAAATCCGAGAACAGGTAATTGCCGAGGCCCTCTACTGCTCTTAGCCTCTCTTCAAGCGCATCAATCTTTCCCTTATCTTCTGTGAAGGGAACAGATTCTTTTACGGGTGCAGGTGAAGATGGGACATGGCGGACTATGTTTGTGCTTTCTTAGTTATGGTGAATTCCATAAAGAAACAAACAACGGTGAGCATGCCACCAAAACATGAATATGAAAATGAATGATCGGAGCACTTGGATCAACCCCAAGGTTTTTTAGATAACGTGATGAGTTCATAATTTCTCATTTTATAAAAAGAACAAAGTTTTCATCTAGCCAAGATTATACAAAGGTGTTACAAGAGAACCTAACGGTTTCTAATTATATGGGCCATCAAATCTATCATGTGTTGACAGTAATTGATTAGCCCATGAATCTCCTCGGGGGCTGTACACACTTCGGCCATGGCTTTTGCTTTGGCTAATAGTCACGGGAGGTCTTGACTTCCATTCAAGGTCAAGGCGAACCTATCCATCCACGTAGTCGCTTCTTGATGCAACGCATCAATTACCCTCCCTCTTGCTTCTTTTTCGGCGTACACTTGAGCAAAATCCTCCACTAGCTTTTGTTCATGGGTCATAGACTGCTTCAACTCTTCCTTGTACTGCCCTATGATAGCTAGCATGCTTTGCTCCGTGGCTTCCAAGTGTTGAGCCAAACTCCTCTTGGACCTTGTGCAAGCAGCTAACTCTTCTTTTAAGATCATGCCATGCACCCGTGACCGGTCTCTTTCCTCTCTTCGGAGCTTGAGCTCATTGTTGCTACCCCACAAAGCTCCTCGGAATTTCTCTCGACCATGTTCCTCCTTGCGGGCCCTTTTGGTTTCTTGTTCAAGGGCTCTTGCAGTGGCCGCGCTTTCCTCTAGTAACTCGGTGCACTCCTTCTGGATGTGTGTAGCAGCTGACTTGGATTTTTCTTTGGCGAGTCTTGCCTTCTCTAGCTCTAATTTTAGAGCTTAGACTTCCTCATCTTCCTCCGGAGCTTCGAAGTTCTCCTCATTGATAACTTTCAATTTAGAGAGCCAATCTAACCCTCGCGTGTGAACTCTTAGCCATCCATGATAACCACCGATGACGCCATTACGGATGCCTCTAAGCTCCTTGTCTTTCCTCAACGGACTTCTCCACGCCTTGTTGACTCTTTGTATCACCTTGAGACTTTGCGCGCCTAAATCCCTCACAAGGAAAGGCGAGAGACTTTCTTCTGTTGGTGCTCCCCTCATGGGGTACCCTAGCTGTCTTATGGCAAGAGCGGGATTATAGTTAATACAACCCCTCGTCCCTATCAACGGAACATTAGGGTAGTCCCCACACGAGAAAAGAACTCCCTCCTTGCCTTCCTTCCATCGAGGAAACCAATTGATTGCACTGCCTCCTATCCTAGCCAGGTGTTGGTCCCAATCGACTCTTCTTTTTTCGACACACGAGCGATAACTTTGAAGCGGACATGGGTGTCTTATGTCTTGTTGGAACAGGTGCGAAACCAACCACACACAGAGAGAGGGTAAGCAACATACAATACGTGCGTTGTTTTTCTCGCACCTTCGGTCAAAGGTATCAAATAAGTCCGCCAAGATAGCCACCACTAGACTCTCCTTGCTATGGTGATATGCAAGGAAAGCATCAATTGCGGCCAAGTCCACCAAACCGTCCACATTCGGAAAGAGGACAACCCCAAAGATCAACAGAGCTAGTATATCCGCAAACGGGCCCCACTTCTCTTGGCTCGCCAAATCCCTTGCCTTGCCTTCCAAGTATTTCCGTGGCAGGCCTACTACGTCGTTTCGAGTTTGTTTCATGCGGTCCAACTCTTTTGATGAATCTCCGACCACAGCTGCAATCTTACTCAAGGAAGGAAGAAACCCAGAGAAAAGATACGGTTTTCTTCTCCCAAGAGGGCATCCTAATATTTCCTCAAACTCTTCAACAGTTGGTACCATTTGGAAATCCCCAAACGTGAAGCACCTCAACGGATGATCATAGTATTGGGCGAGGGATACGACAGCTTCCGTAAATACCTCCGCTGCGGTCAAATCTAGAATCTTTCCGTACACTTTGCGGAAGGCTTGCCTTTGGAGAGGTCCCATCAATCTTCCCAATTCCTTGAGGCTGGTGACATCTAGACCCTTAACCTTGACTTGATAAAATCTTTTACCTTTTGATTTGTCCCCATCACTCACCTAAAAAAAGGGGTGGATCAAGACTCCGATATGAATGATGTAATGCATATGCATGAAATGGAATAAAACAAAGGGGTAATTTACATATGCGAGACCGCAAAGATCCACCTTTTTAATGCTACGTTTTAGGCATCATGGTTGTCGCAACGTGCCCTTTCGCGGGCGAGCGAGGGCGAGGCTCACGGGTGCGGTTTCCAAAGGAGGAAAGATGTGCGGAGTCGCCACCAACGTTTATTTGTGGGAAACGTCGGAAAAACCGAAGGAAACCGGTCGAAATGAAAATTCTAAGTTCGGGAGTTGTATTTACGTTTGAGGAAGGTATTGGCACCTCTTACGTTTGTCTCAAAGGACAACAACCTATTCTATAGAATTGTGGAAATTGTGTTACCTTAACTTTTGTTTCTTTTTGTTTTTTGAGGTCGACAAAAGCGGGGCTTTTGCTCCTACGTACCCTCCATCGAAGAGGAAATCAAACCTACGTAGTTCTTTCTTATGCGTGAATCAAGTGATTCTTTTTACTTGAAAGGTGATCATTTTAAGGCGTTGGACCTTAAAAATGATCCATTTTACTTGGTAAGAAAATGAAATGATAAAACTTTCAAAACCCTATTTTTTGTGGACGAGCTTGACTAGGCGAGTTGATTTTATCCTTAGTTTCACTTTAGTTATTAGTCAATTCAATTAAGAATGAGAAATCCCAAAGAGAAAACGTCCGATTGATTTTTCGCTTTATTTTACTAAAAGGTATTTTTTTATTATTATATTATTATTTTACCTCTTTTTGATTTCCAACGTGGTTACGGCACGACCGAACGGTCGGAATTCTTTTTAACAGAAATTAATGGATGATACAATTCAAATGATCGGTGGAAATTTATTTTATTTTTAGATTAGGCGAGAAATGACTTAAATAAATGACTAAAGCACGTCAAAAGGGGGTATAGAAAGCGAATGAAAACGAGAATAAAAATACATGAAACAAAACGTGGACCACCATGGGTACATAGAATGAATTGAAAAGCTCGGTTTGAGGTACTTACCCGTTGAAGACTGAAGAAAACGAAGAACGAACGATGAATGTGAATAACGGAGGAAAACCTTCACGGATTTGCTTATGGAAACATCTCGGAAGCGTTACGGAAGCACCTCGGCTTGGATTTTCTTCACGGAAACAATTTTTTTCACCCAAAACAGCTAAAATACCTCACCAGGGGCATCCCGGATCCTTAGAACAACCCCCTTCAGCCTATTTATAGGAAAAAGGGGGAGGAGGTTGCTGCCCAGCTCGCCCAGGCGAGCTGGGTTGCTTCCTCCAGAAGCAATCCAACTTCAACAAACATTCTGGAAGGCCCAATTCAAAATTTCGAAATTGCTATTTGCACCCCCCAATTTTGATAAGTTCACCCCCCCTCTTTCGTAATTTACGGAAAAGTTACATAAGCCTTATGGAAGCATATAGGACCTCATTTTCCTCTTTTTTTTCTCTTCCCTCTCACCCTTATTAAGTTAAATATGCTTATTTAGGATTATGGGAATTTTACGGAAGCATTACGGGTGTCCCGAAAGCCCCGGAATCCCATTTTTCAACAAAACGGGGGGTGTGGTGGCCACCTAGCTCGCCCAGGCGAGCTAGGTTGCTTCAACCTTAAGCAAGAAATTGCCCAAAAACCTCTAGAAGGACCCATATTCGAAAATTACTATTTGCACCCACCATTTTACTAAATACACCCCCTTTACCTTTTTTGGTAATTCTTTTTCCGTAACGTTACGAAACTTTACGAATTTCGTAACGATACTTATTTTCCTTCCGCAAGGTTACGAATCTTCACGGATTATGTATTTACTCTTTTTTAGCTTTCGAAGAAGTTACGAAAACTCACGGATTGCGAAAAACACCTCCTTTCGATTTCCGTCACATTACAGAATTTTCACGGATCGCGTAAGCCTGCTTCCTTTTGATTTTCGGCACGTCTCGAGACTTCACATATTGTGCAACAAAGGGTGCCAAGTATCTCGAAGCAGCCAATCAAAGGTTGTATATCATCAAATAATAATCCCTGGACAAAATTAGGGTATGACAATGGCGCCTCAACGTAAGTATTAAAAGGTTACGCATTACACTTAAGGAAACTAGCAAAACTACATTTAGCGGTATTTTTAGAGAAATGCATGAGAACAAATGGCACAGAGCGTGTTTGCTCCATGCCCCTAATTGGGAACCTATAGGACAATATCTAGGGGTCTCTAATCACTACCCCCAACAATTCATAACTCACACGGCTGTTTTCTAGAGGTATCATCACTCAAAATAATAATATTGTGGCGGTATGGAATACCAGCGACAACATATTATAAAGAGAGAAAGCTCTAGATGGGGTTTCACTATTATCAAGCAAGTCGGAGACCTAGCATGATGATAGATTCACCCCCACTCCTTAGATTCCCATGAACCCGGGTATAGGGCCCCTTTTTTTACTCAAACCCGTGGGTGCTTAGAATGTAGTGTAAAAAATGCGAAATAGACAACAATTATTTACATTTTACACAGTTCAACAAGTGCACACACAAAGTTTCACAATTCCTCAATTCTTTAAAATAGGCCTAACTCACAAAAGGTCCCCAGTGGAGTCGCCAACTGTCGCAACATGCCCTTTTGCGGGCGAGCGAGGCGAGGCTCACAGGTGCGCTTTCCAATGGAGGAAAGATGCGCGGATTCGCCACCAACGTTTATTTGTGGAAAACGTCGGAAAAAACCGAAGGAAACCGGTCAAAATGAAAAATTCTAAGTTCGGGAGTTGTATTTACGTTTGAGGAAGGTATTAGCACCTCTCACGTTTGTCTCAAAGGACAACAGCCTATTTTTTAGAATTGTGGAAATTGTGTTACCTTAACTTTTATTTCTTTTTATTTTTTGAGGTCGACAAAAGCGGGGCTTTTGCTCCTACGTACCCTCCATCGAAGAGGAAATCAGACCTACGTAGTTCTTTCTTAAGCGTGAATCAAGCGATTCTTTTTACTTGAAAGGTGATCATTTTAAGGCGTTGGACCTTAAAAATGATCCATTTACTTGATAAGGAAAAACTGAAATGATAAACTTTCAAACCCTTTTGAGTGACTTTTTTGTGGACGAGCTTGACTAGGCGAGTTGGTTTTAGCCTTAGTTTCACTTTAGTTATTAGTTAATTCGATTAAGAATGAAAAATCCCAAAGAAAAAACGTCCGATTGATTTTTTTGCTTCATTTTACTAAAAGGTATTTTTTTATTATTATATTATTATTTTACCTCTTTTTTGATTTCCAACGTGGTTACGGCACGACCGAACGGTCGGAATTCATTTTAACAGAAATTAACGGATATTACAAATCAAATGATCAGTGGAAATTTATTTTATTTTTTGATTAGGCGAGAAATGACTTAAATAAATGACTGAAGCACGTCAAAAGGGGGTACGGAAAGTAAATGAAAACGAGAATAAAAATACATGAAACAAAATGGGGACCACCACGGGTACATAGAATGAATTGAAAAGCTCGGTTTGGGGTACTTACCAGTTGAAGACTGAAGAAAACGAAGAACGAACGATGAATGTCGAAGAACGGTTGAAAATCTTCGCATAATTACCCACGAAAACGTTACGGAAGCGCTTCGGCTTGGATTTTCTTCACGGAAACAATTTTCCTCAGCAATTTCAAGAGAATATGAAGTGCCAAGAAGGCTGAACCCCTTCCTTCTTCATTCCTCCCCCTATTTATAGCAAAATAGGGGAGGAGCTTTCCACCCAGCTCGCCCAGGCGAGCAAGGTTGCTTCCTCCAGAAGCAACAGCCTTCTAGAGGAAGAATCTGGAAGGCCCAAGTGGGCCTGATTGCTATTTGTACCCCCCTTTTTACTAAATGCACCCCCTTCTATTTTTTGGCGATTCTTTTTCCGTAACGTTACGAAACTTTACGAATTTCGTAACGATACTTATTTTCTTTCCGTAAGGTTACGAATCCTTATGAATCATGTATTTACTCTTTTTTAGCTTTCGAAGAAGTTACGGAAACTCACGGATTGTGCAACGACACCTCCTTTTGGTTTCCGCCGCATTATGGAATTTCACGGATCGCATAACCCTGCTTCCTTTTGACTTCCGGCGCGTCTCGAGACTTACATATTGTGCAACAAAGGGTGCCAAGTATCTTGAAACGACCAATCAAAGGTTGCATGTCATCAAGTAATAATCCCCGGACAAAATTAGGGTATGACAACCGCTTCCATGGATTACTCCTGAAGACTCCTACACATGGGTTGCCAGTCCAACTCAACATCTTCATTGATGGTTTGCGACCCGATTCCAAGTAACTCCTCGACACCTCCGCCGATGGGAGGATCAAGCTGAAGACTCCAGAAGAAGCGATGGAGCTGATAGAAAATATGGCAGCCAGTGAGCACGCTATCCTCCGTGATCGAGCCTACACACCCATAAAGAAAAGTCTTCTTGAGATCACTTCCCAAGATGCTATGTTGGCTTAAAACAAGCTCCTGGCCAAGACCTTAGAGACCCTCACAACAACTCTGAGTAATCTCCCTCAACAGTTGCATGCAGTGCAACCTTCTCCAGCTTTAGTCATGCACATTGGGAGATGTAACATCTGTGGTGGCACTCACGAGTCAGGCTCATGCATGGTCCAAGATGATGCTGCTAACAAAGTTAACTACATGGGCAGTCAGAATCAGCAAGGATTCCATCATGGAGGACCACCAGGATTCTATCAGAGAGGTAATTTGTTGCAGGGCCAAGGTTGGAGATTCTATCCAGGGAATAATTTCAACTAAGGAGGTCCATCTCATCGGGCTCCTAGCCAATAGAATCGAATCACATAAGAAGAGTATTGATGCAACAATCAGGAATCTGGAGGTACATGTGGGTCAACTCGTGAAGCAAATTGTTGAAAGGCCAACTGGAACCTTTGGGGCCAATACTGAGATGAATACCAAAGAGGAGTGCAAGGTAATTTTCACTAGGAGGGAAAGTGCTAAGAAGGAAAAAAAATTGAGGAGGATGTGCGTGATGAGGAAGGAGAAAAGAAAAAAAAAAGGGAGAAAAAGATAAGAGTAAGACCAAGAGCCAATTAGCTCGAGAGGCCAGAAGAAAGGAGACACCCTCCGTCCCAGTGAAGAAAACTCCATATCCCTTGGTTCCATCCAAGAATGACAGGGAGCAGTGCTTTGCTCGTTTTCTTGACATCTTCAATAAGCTGGAGATCACCATTCCCTTTAAAGAGGCCTTACAGCAGATACCTTTATATACCAAATTCATGAAGGACTTCCTCAAAGGGAAATATGTCAATAGTGAGAACATAGTGGTAGAGGGCAATTGTAATGTAGTGATCCAGAGGAAGCTACCACACAAGCTCAAAGATCCAGGAAATGTGACTATCCCATGCTCCATTAGGGATGTGTCCGTAGGGAAGGATCTCCTTGACATGGGAGCAAGAATGAACTTGATGCCCTTGTCCATGTGCCAAAGAATCAGAAATCTGAAGATAGCTCCTACAAGGATGACACTCCAGCTGGTAGACCCTTCCATCACAAGATTGTTCGAGGTAGTTGAAGATGTCCTGATCAAAGTACACCAACTCACTTTTTTGGTGGACTTTGTAATCATGGACATTGAAGAAGATGCTGAGATCCCCTTGATTCTGGGTTGACCATTCATGGTGACTGCAAAGTGTGTTGTGGACATGAGAAAAGACAACTTGGAGATGAGTGTGGAAGACTAGAAAGCCACCTTCAACTTGTTTGAGGGAAGTAAGCATCCCAGTGATAGCAAGACTTGTTTTAAGATGGAGGAAATTGAGCAAAAAGCTAATCTTGTTGGGGGGCACCTGAATTCTGTGTTTCTAGAAGAAGATGAAACCAAGCCAGTTGTGAATCCTACAGACTCTTCTAGTGTCGTTTTGGGGCCAAAAAAGGCCAAGACTTGAGACATTCCAAACATTCCACCAGCGGTCCCTCCTCTAGATGTCTCCCTTCCACCTATCGACCAGACCTCTATGCCTTTTTCTCAGCTGAAGCAGCTCCTCCCTATGCTTCATAGCCTCCACCATGGCTAGTACGTACTGATGCAGATCCTCCACCATCTCTCCCTTAAGAAGCCGGTGATGGCACCAAAGGCATTCCTAGCGCAGATTGCTTGGCCAGGAGTCCAACTTCCTTCTGTTCGGGGGGGGGGGGGGGTGACACCTTTGGTGTTGCTGATAATGATGTCGCATTTGTTGAAGCTGATGATGATTATGTTGCAGACATCAATGATGCTCACAGAGCTTGGGATCCAGGGCCCACACACAGGATTGAGGCCCATTATTTTAGGATTTTTTTTCTCTTTATTTTTCTTTTTCTTTAGTTTTCTTTTAATTTCAGCAATTAATTTCAGTCATTGAATAAAAAATTTTAGGATAGAGACATAGGAAATCAATAATTGGTTGTGACTTGTTCTAGATTGTCATACCCTAATTTCGTCCGGGGACCATTGTTTGATGGCATGCAACCTTTGTTTGACCGCTTCGAGGTACTTGGCACCCTTTGTTGCACGATACGTAAAGTTCCGAGACATGCCGGAAATCAAAAGGAAGCTTTGTTACGCAATCCGTGAAATTCCGTAACATGCCGGAAATCAAAAGGAAGTATTATTACGCAATCCGTGAGTTTCCGTAACATTCTGAAAGCTAAAAAAGGAGTAATTACATGACCCGTAAGGTTCCGTAACCTTACGGAAAGAAAACAAGTATCGTTACGAAATTCGTAAAGTTTCGTAACGTTACGGAAAAAGAATCACCAAAAAAGCAAAGGGGGTGTATTTAGTAAAAAAGGGGGTGCAAATAGAAACCAAGCCCACTTGGGCCTTCCAGGATGTTCCTCCAGGAGGCGGTTGCTTTTGGAGGAAGCAACTTGGCTCGCCTGGGCGAGCTGGGTGGCAAGCTCCTCCCCTATTTTCCTATAAATTGAGGGAGGAGTGAAGAAGAAAAGGGTTCAGCCCTTCTGGTACTTCGTAATCACTTAAAATTAGTGAGGAAAGTTGTTTCCGTGAAGAAAATCCAAGCCAAGGCGCTTCCGTAACGTTTTCGTGGGTGATTTCGCGAAGATTTTCAACCGTTCTTCGTAGTTCGTCGTTCGTTCTTCGTCGTTCTTCGGTCTTCAACCGGTAAGTTCCCGAAATCGAACTTTTCAATTCATTCTATGTACCCTTGGTGGTCCCCATTTGTTTTGCGTACTTTTATTCTCGTTTCATTTACTTTTCGTACCCCCTTTTGACGTGCTTTAGTCATTTACTTAAGTCATTTTCTCGCCTAATCAAAAAATAAAATAAATTTTCATCGATCATTTGATTTGTAATATCCGTTAATTTCTGTTAAAATGAAATCCGACCGTTCGGTCGTGCCGTAACCACGTTGGAAACCAAAAAGAGGTAAAATAATAATATAATAATAAAAAATATCTTTTAGTAAAATAAACCAAAAAAATCAATCGGACGTTTCTCTTTGGGATTTCTCTTTCTTAATTGAATTGACTAATAACTAAAGTGAAACTAAGGCTAAAATCAACTCGCAAAGTCAAGCTCGTCCGCAAAAAATCACTAAAAAGGATTTTAAGGTTCGATACCTCAGTTTTTCTCACCAAGTAAAAATGGATCATTTTAAGGTCCAACGCCTTAAAAAGACCACCTTCCAAGTAAAAAGAATTGCTTGATTCGCCCCTTAGAAAGACCTATGGAGGTCTGATTTCCTCTTCGATGGAGGGTATGTAGGAGCAAGAGCCCCGCTTTTGTCGACCTCTAAAGATAAAAAAAACAATAAAAGTTTAGGTACACAATTTCACACAATTCTAAAATTAAGGCTGTTGTCCTTTGAGACAAACGTTAGAGGTGCTAATACCTTCCTCAAACGTAAATACCACTCCCGAATCTGGAATATTCTTCATGACCAGTTTCCTTCGGTTTTTTCCGACATTTTCCACAAATAAACGTTGGTGGCGACTCCGCACATTTTCCTCCTTTGGAAGACGCACCCATGAGCCTCGCCTCGCTCGCCCGCAAAAGGGTAGGTTGCGACAGTTGGCGACTGTTTTTGTGAGTTAGGCCTATCTTAGGAAATTGTGGAATTGTGAAACTTTGTGTGTGCATTTTTTGAAAATGGGCTCACATGTAGGAGTGAGTTGCGAGATAAATCTCGCGATGTAATTCAACCTGCCCAAGAAACCTCGAACTTGCTTCTCCGTGCGTGGTTCCGGCATTTCAACAATGGCCTTCACTTTCTCGGGATCTATCTCTATCAATTTCTGACTTACAATAAATCCCAGCAACTTCCCCGACTTTACCCCGAAGGTGCACTTGGTTGGGTTTAGCTTCAGTTGGTATTTCCGCAACCTTCCAAACAGCTTACGCAGATTGACAAGGTGTTCGTCCTCAGTCCGAGACTTGGCAATCATGTCATCTACGTAGACCTCTATCTCCTTATGCATCACGTCATGGAACAACGCTACCATGGCACGCTGATAGGTTGCCCCAACAATTTTCAACCCGAAGGCCATCACTTTATAGCAGAACGTTCCCCATAGGGTGACGAAAGTGGTCTTCTCTACATCTTCGGATGCCATCTTTATTTGATTATACCCCGAGAAACCGTCCATAAACGAGAAAAGGGCGAACTTGGCTGTATTATCTACCAGTATGTCAATGTGTGGCAGGGGAAAATTGTCTTTAGGACTGGCTCGGTTTAAGTCCCGATAGTCTACACACATTCGAACCTTGCCATCCTTTTTCGGGACCGGGACAATGTTGGCCACCCACTCCGGGTATCGAGCTACAACTAAGAAACCCGCATCGAACTACTTTCTTACTTCTTCTTTGATTTTTAAAGACATCTCGGGTCTCATACTTCGTAGCTTTTGCTTAACTGGGGAAGACCCAGGATTCAATGGCAACTTATGCTGCACAATGTCAGAGTCCAGACCGGGCATATCTTGGTATGACCACGCAAAGATGTCTTGATATTCTTCTAGAAGGGTTATCAAGCCTTGGCGGATAGGTGCGATCATACCAGTTCCTACTTTTACTCCTTTCTTTCCCTCTCTGGTCCCTAAGTTCACCAGTTCGATTTCTTCTTGGTGAGGCTTCATTTCGCGTTCTTCCTGAGCGATCAACCTCTCCAACTCTGGTGAAAGGACGTCCTCTTCCTCTTCTTCGTTCATTGTTTGGCTTACATCTCAGTCAAAATCGATCGTGAAACCCTCGTCGTTAGGATCCTCAAAGAATCGACCCTCATATCTATACCAATTAAGACAAAAGAAACAAAAACATGCAAAATGATATGAGAAAAGGTGGGACTGCAAGAACAGATGAAACAAGATCTCTTTGTTTATTTAATAAGGTAGGTTTCACAAAACAAGAGAGAAAGGAAACTATAGCCTCTAATTACATTGAATCAGTGGTATAGACCTCTGACTGGCTTATCACGCGCCAGTTCCTCACTTGGGAATCGGGATGGCATGGCCGCACGAAATTCGGCGGGTCTTGAGGGCACTCCTCTCCTATCGCTGCCACCTCTTCCTCGAACATGATTCTGGCACTGGTGAAACACTGGCTAACATGGCCGGGCCATGTCCTATCCGCCCGAAGTCTTGACGGTGCATTCCTCCTTCTCGGCATCCCGGGTTCATACCCCAACCCATATTTGTATGAGTTTCCCCTAATATCGACCACGTCGGCATTCCCGAGGCCGTCCTTGCCCAGACCCATTCCGGGCTCATATCCGTGCTTGAGCATCACCTGTGCCACCATTATGGCTGCATTAGAGAGAGAGGGTAGCAGCGGGCTCGTTTCCACAGAGGCACAACTCACCACCTCAAAGGATTGGAAAGCTGTTTCCAAAGATTCTTTCGCTGCTTCAACATATGATGTGGAAGAGGGGCAGCTTACCAACATATCCTCTTCACCCGACACTATCACTAAAAGTCCACCAACCGCGAACTTCAATTTCTGGTGAAGCGTCGAAGGGACCACTCCTAGCGTATGAATCCAAGGTCTCCCCAAGAGGCAGTTGTAGGCGGGATTTATGTCCATCACTTGAAACATCACATTGCAAGGGTGGAGGCCTATCTGAATGGGGATTTCGATTTCCCCCATCACTTCCCGCCGAGTACCATCAAAGGCTCGTACCACCATCGAACTTGGTTTTAAACGTGACGCATTAAAAGGAAGCTTTTCCAAGGTGGTCTTCGACATCACATTTAAACATGAACCATTGCCGATAAGTACCTTTGCGACGACATGGTCCATACATCTCACAGACACATGTAGAGCCTTGTTGTGTCCTCTCCCCTCAACGGGAATCTCTTCTTCCACAAACGCGATATAGTTATTGGTGGTTATATGATTAACAATGCCTTCAAAACCCTCAACTGAGATATCATGCGCTACGTGGGCTTCATTGAGGACCTTTATCAACAGTGCACGATGAGGCTCGAAGTTTATGAGCAGTTCCAGCAAAGAGATCCTTGCTGGAGTTTTATTTAGTTGCTCAACTACCTTAAACTCGCTTTGTTGGATGAGGCGAAGAAACTCATGAGCCTCTTCCAAAGTCACCATCTTTCCTTGAAGACCTTCTTTCTTTTCAGCCCCCTTTACCACCGGAGGATCCACTTCTTTTGAGGGGGTGGCTACGTCTCTGGGCTCTTGGACCATGGGCGCTTTCCTCTTGGAGGGCAATTCCGTCGAGTCAGGGGGAGCGAACACCCGGCCACTGCGGGTTACGCCACTGAGGCCGGTGATGTTGGTCACCTTGGCTGACAGGGAGTCAACCTCGATTGCAACTCTTTCTCCAAAAGCGGGAGGGGTATACTTCCACGAAACGGCCTTATTGCTTTGATATGCAAACGACATCGGCTTGGGCGCTGTCCAGGGGTATATGGGCGTGGAGCTGGTCCCTTTTCTAGTGAAACATATTACTAGGGCTTTGGGGTTGGGGGAACCTTCTTTTCTTCCGACTGCATGCAAATCTGTGGTTCTTCCCTCCCTCCTTTGGACACTTCAAGCTGCCCCCAGTCCATGAGCCGTTGAAGCAATTCTTCCACCGCGGGACAAGTTTCCATGTCGTGTGACTCCTCGAGGTGAAACAAACATTCGTCCCTTTCGTCTCCACCACGGGAGACCATGCATGCCGCTTGCAACGACTGGTAGATGAAGCGTCTAGATGTAGCCACATCTTCTAATCTCTTTGCCCCCGATGGCCCATGCTCTTCAATGGCGTTTACGCTAGCCCCTCCATGACTGGCTAGTGGGTTGGTTTTAACGTTGGGGCCCTCCTCTTGGAATGATAGCCAGCCGGCATTAATTAGGTGTTGCACCTTATACTTGAACGTGAGGCAGGAGTCAATGTTGTGTTCGGGAGCTCCACTATGGTATGCACACTTGGCATCCGAGTTGTACTACTTGGGGTATGGTGGATGGAGGACCTTCCCGGGTATGGCCACCACCAAATGATTCTCCAATAATGAAGGCCACAACTCGGAGTATGCCATGGGATTAGGAGAGAAATCATCTTTCGGGGGTGGGCGCCGTGCATTATTATAGCTCGCGCCAGGAGCTGTATTATTGACTGGCCGGGGAGTGGCTGGAGCTGTGTGTTGGGCCGACATTCTTTCTACTGCGGGTGGTCCTTTCACTTGAGTTGGGAGGCAGCTTCCGGCTCGAATTGAAAAGTTCGGGGGGTTGGGTTGGTGACCGCGTGGGTATCTCCTTCCTTTTTCCTCGCGCCCACCACTGGGGCTCTTCTGTTGTTGTTGGGGGCCACGTTGGAGGCATATTCAAACTTGCCTTTTCTCAGTCCGAACTCAATTCTTTCTCCGGCGAAGACGAGATCCGCAAAGTTAGCTGGCATGTATCCTATCAGTTTTTCATAGTAGAACGTAGGCAACATATCTACCATAATTGTGATCATCTCCCTCTCCGTCATGGGTGGGACGACTTGGGCTGCGAGATCTCTTCACCTTTGGGCATATTCTTTAATGGACTCATGTTCTCGCTTGGTCATACTCTGAAGCTGGTTCCGATCGGGAGCCATATCCGTATTGTATTGGTACTGCCTAATGAAGGCAGTTGCCAAGTCTTTCCATGACCGGATCTGAGAAGCTTCCAGATTGGTATACCATGCCACTGTTGCTCCGGCCAAGCTGTCTTGAAAGAAATGCACCAACAGCTTTTCGTCTGCAAAATACGCCCCCATCTTTCGGCAATACATCTGAAGATGCCTTTTTGGACATGTCGTCCCTTTGTACTTATCAAAATTTGGTACTTTGAACTTGGGAGGGATGACGATGTCAGGTACCAGACATAGGTCCGCTAAATCCGAGAACGGGTAGTTGTCGAGGCCCTCTACTGCTCTTAGCCTCTCTTCAAGTGAATCAATCTTTCCCTTATCTTCTGCAAAGGGAACGAATTCTTTTACGGGTGCGGGTGAAGACGAGACATGGCGGACTATGTTTGGTTGGGGTAATTCATGGGGGGCCGAATCTTTGAGGGGAAGCAGAGGGCCTAGATGGGCATCTCCTTCATCATCTTCTTGCAGGGGATAGTCGACATAAGGAGGGAGTTGCCCCTCGAAGGTAGGGGCTTGGCTCAAATCATCCGGAGCGGTACGGGGAGTGAAGTCCGGAGGCAAACCATCGTGTTTCTGTCTCGGCTCAAATCATCCGGAGCGGTAAGGGTAGGCTTGAGGACTATACCTCCGACCTAACACCGTCGTGTTTCTGTCTCGGCCCAAGTTTATTGCGGGCTGTAGCACCGGTTCCGCTTCCCTAGCCATATTGGAGGCGGCCGCCATGGCATTATCTTCTATAGTTTTATGAAGTTTTAGCATGGCCTCCGTGATAGATGCCATTTGATCTTTTAAGGCCGATAGATCGGCCTTCATCTATTCTTGCACGCCCTCTTCATTATCCATTTCTCTGGATCGAGTGTTATAGGGGTGCCTTTGCACTTTCTTAGTTATGGTGAGTTCCCTAAAGAAACAAACAACGGTGAGTATGCCACCAAAACATGAATATGCAAATGAATGATCGGAGCACTTGGATCCACCTCAAGGTTTTTTAGATAACGTGATGAGTTCAGAACTTCTCGTTTTATAAAAAGAACAAGGCTTTTATCTAGCCAAGATTATACAAAAGTGTTACAACAGAACCTAACGGTTTCTAATTATATGGGCCATCAAATCTATCATGTGTTGACAGTAATTGATTAGCCCGAGAATTTCCTCGGGGGCTGTACACACTTCAGCGATGGCCTTTGCTTCGGCTAGTAGTCGCGGGAGGTCTTGACTTCCATTCAAGGTCAAGGCGAACCTATCCATCCACATAGTCGCTTCTTGATGCAATGCATCAATCATCCTCCCTCTTGCTTCCTTTTCAGCGTACACTTGTGTGAAATCCTCTACTAGCTTTTGTTCATGGGTCACAGACTGGTTTAACTCTTCCTTGTACTGCCCTATGATAGCTAGCATGCTTTGCTCCGTGGCTTCCAAGTGTTGAGCCAAACTCCTTTTGGATCTTGAGCAAGCAGCTAACTCTTCCTTTAAGATCATGCCATGCACCCGTGACTGGTCTCTTTCTTCTCTCCGAAGCTTGAGCTCATTGTTACTGCCCCACAAAGCTCCACGGAATTTATCTCGGCCATGTTCCTCCTTGCGGGCCCTTTTGGTTTCTTGTTCAAGGGCTCTTGCAGTGGTTGCATTTTCCTCTCGTAACTCGGTGCACTCTTTCCGAATGTTTGTAGCGGCTGACTTGAACTTTTCTTTGGCGAGTCTTGCCTTCCCTAGCTCTAATTTTAGAGCTTGGACTTCTTCATCTTCCTCCGGAGCTTCAAAGTTCTCCTCATTGATAACTTTCAACTTGGAGAGCCAATCTAACCCTCGCGTATGAACTCTTAGCCATCCATGATAACCACCGATGACGCCATTACGGATGGCCCTAAGCTCTTTGTCTTTCCTCAATGGACTTCTCCACACCTTGTGGACTCTTTGTATAACCTTGAGATTTTGCACGCTGAAATCTCTCACAAGGAAAGGCGAGAGGCTTTCTTCCGTTGGCGCTCCCCTCATGGGGTACCCTAGCTGTCTTATGGCAAGTGCGGGATTATAGTTAATACAACCCCTCGTCCCTATCAACGGAACATTAGGGTAGTCCCCACATGAGAAAAGAACTCCCTCCTTTCCTTCCTTCCATCGAGGAAACCAATTGATTGTGCTGCCTCCTATCCCAGCCAAATGTTGGTCCCAATCGACTCTTCTTTTTTTGATGCACGAGCGATAACTTTGAAGCGAACACGGGTGTCTTATGTCTTGTTGGAATAGGTGCGAAACCAACCACACACAGAGAGCGGGTAAGCAACAAACAATCCGTGCGCTGTTCTTCTCACACCTTCGGTCAAAGGTATCAAATAAGTTCGCCAAGATAGCCACCACTGGACTCTCCTTGCTATGGTGATATGCAACGAAAGCATCAATTGCGGCTAGGTCCACCAAACCGTCCACGTTCGGAAAGAGGACAACCCCAAAGATCAGCAAAGCTAGTATATCCTCAAACGAGACCCATTTCTCTTGGCTTGCCATATCCCTTGCCTTGCCTTCCAAGTATTTTTGCGGCAGGCCCACTACGCCGTTCCGAGTTTGCTTCATGCGATCCAACTCTTTTGTCGAATCTCCGACCACAGCTGCAATCTTACTCAAGGAGGGAAGAAACCCGGAGAAAAGATACGGTTTCCTTCCCCCAAGAGGGCATCCTAATATCTCCTCAAACTCTTCAACAGTCAGTACCATTTGGAAGTCCCCAAACGTGAAGCACCTCAACGGTTAATCATAGTATTGGGCAAGGGATACAACAGCTTCCGTAAATACCTCCGCTGTGGTCAAATCTAGAATTTTTCCGTACACTTTGTGGAAGGCTTGCCTTTGGAGAGGTCCCATCAATCGTCCCAATTCCTTGAGGCTGGTGACATCTAGACCCTTAACCTTGACTTGATAAAATCTTTTTCCGTTTTGATTTGTCCCCATCATTTACCTAAAAAAGGGGTGGATCAAGACTCCGATATGAATGATGCAATGCGTATGCATGAAACAGAAAGAAAACAAAACAAAGGGGTAATTTACATATACGAGACCGCAAAGATCCATCTTTTTAATGCTACATTTTAGGCATCATGGCGCCTCAACGTAAGTATTAAAAAGTGACGTATTACTCTAAAGAAACAAAATATCACTAACAAAACTATAATTTAGTGCTATTTGCAAAAAAATGCATGAGAACAAATGGCACGGAGCGTGTTTGCTCTATGCCCCTATTTGGGAACCTATAGGACAATATCTAGGGGTCTCTAATAACTACTCCCAACGATTCATAACTCACATGGCTGTTTTCTAGAGGTATCATCACTCAAGATAATAATATTGTGGTGGTATGGAATACCAGCGACAACATATTATAAAGAGAGAAAGCTCTAGACGAGGTTTCACTATTATCAAGCAAGTCGGAGACCTAGCATGATGATAGATTCACCTCCACTCCTTAGATTCCCATGAACCCGGGTATAGGACCCCCTTTTTTACTCAAACCCGTGGGTGCTTAGAATGCAGTGTAAAAAATGTGAAATAGACAACAGTTATTTACATTTTACACAGTTCAACAAATGCATACACAAAGTTTCACAATTTCCACAATTCCTTAAAATAGGCCTAACTCACAAAAAGTCCCCAGTGGAGTCGCCAACTGTCGCAACATGCCCTTTTATGGGCGAGCGAGGCGAGGCTCACGGGTGCGCTTTCCAAAGGAGGAAAGATACGTCGAGTCGCCACCAACATTTATTTGTGGAAAACTCAGAAAAACCAAAGGAAACCGGTCAAAACAAAAATTCTAAGTTCGGGAGTTGTATTTACGTTTGAGGAAGGTATTAGCACCTCTCACGTTTGTCTCAAAGGACAACAACCTCATTTTTAGAATTGTGGAAATTGTGTTACCTTAACTTTTATTTCTTTTTATTTTTTGAGGTTGACAAAAGCGGGGCTCTTGCTCCTACGTACCCTCCATCGAAGAGGAAATCAGACCTAGGTAGTTCTTTTTTAAGAGTGAATCAAGCGATTCTTTTTACTTGGAAGGTGATCATTTTAAGGCGTTGGACCTTAAAAATGATCCATTTACTTGGTAAGAAAAACTGAGATATTAAACTTTTCAAATCCTTTTTTAGTGACTTTTTTGTGGACGAGCTTGACTTTGCGAGTTGATTTTAGCCTTAATTTCACTTTAGTTATTAGTCAATTCAATTAAGAACGAGAAATCCCCGAGAGAAACGTCCGATTGATTTTTCCGCTTTATTTTACTAAAATGGTATTTTTTTATTATTATATTATTATTTTACCTCTTTTTTGATTTCCAACGTGGTTACGGCACGACCGAACGGTCGGAATTCATTTTAACTGAAATTAACGGATATTACAAATCAAATGATCGGTGGAAATTTATTTTATTTTTTGATTAGGCGAGAAATGACTTAAATAAATGACTGAAGCAAGTCAAAAGGGGGTACGGAAAGTAAATGAAAACGAGAATAAAAGTACATGAAACAAATGGGGACCACCACGGGTACATAGAATGAATTGAAAAGCTCGGTTTGGGGTACTTACCGAGTGAAGACTGAAGAAAACGAAGAACGAACGATGAATGTCGAAGAACGGTTGAAAATCTTCGCGTAATTACCCACGAAAACGTTACAGAAGCGCTTCGGCTTGGATTTTCTTCACGGAAACAATTTTCCTCAGCAATTTCAAGAGAATACGAAGTGCCAAGAAGGCTGAACCCCTTCCTTCTTCATTCCTCCCCCTATTTATAGCAAAATAGGGGAGGAGCTTGCCACCCAGCTCGCCCAGGCGAGCCAGGTAGCTTCCTCCAAAAGCAACCGCCTTCTGGAGGAAGAATCTGGAAGGCCCAAGTGGGCCTGATTGCTATTTGCACCCTTTTTTTACTAAATACACCCCCTTTGCCTTTTTTGGTGATTCTTTTTCTGTAACGTTACGAAACTTTACGAATTTCGTAACGATACTTATTTTCTTTCCGTAATGCTACAGAACCTTACGGATCATGTATTTACTCTTTTTTAGCTTTTGAAGAAATTACGGAAACTCACGGATTGCGTAACAATACTTTCTTTTGGTTTCCGCCACATTACGGAATTTAACGGATCGCGTAACCATCCTTTCTTTTGATTTCCGACGCATCTCGAGACTTCACATATTGTGCAACAAAGGGTGCTAAGTACTTCGAAGCAGTCAATCAAAGGTTGCATGCCATCAAGCAATAGTCCCCAGATGAAATTAGGGTATGGCAGGTCCCTTCGACGCTTCACCAGAAATTGAAATTCGCGGTTGGTGCACTCTTGGTGATAGTGTCAGGCGAAGATGATATGTTGATGAGCTGCCCCTCCTCCGCGCCATATGTGGAAGCAGCGGAGGAATCATTGGAAACCACTTTCCAGTCCTTCGAGGTGGTGAGTTGTGCCTCTGTGGAAACAAGTCCGTTGCTGCCTTGTCTCTCTAATGCGGCCCTAATGGTGTCACGGGTGATGCTCAGGCACGGTTATGAGTCCGGAACGGGTCTGGGCAAGGACAGCCACGGGAATGTCGATGTGGTTGACATTAGGGGAAACTCGTACAAATATGGGTTGGGGTATGAACCCGGGAAACCAGGAAGAAGGAATGCGCCATCAAGACTCCAGACAGATAGGGCATGGCCCGACCATGTAAGCCAGTGTTTCACAAGTGTCGCGATAATGTTCGAGGAAGAGGTGGCGGCAATAGGAGAGGAGTCTCCACAAGATCCGCCATGTTTCATGCGACCATGCCATCCCAATTCCCAAGTGGGAAACTGGCGCGTGATGAGCCAGTCAGAAGTCTATACCGCTGATTCAATGTAATTAGAGGCTATAGATTCCTTTCTCTTTTGTTTTGTGAAATCTACCTTATTAAATAACAATGAGATCTTGTTTCATCTGTTCTTGCGATCCCACCTTTTCTCATATCATTTTGCATGTTTTTGTATTTTGTCTTGATTGGTATAGATGTAAGGGTCGATTCTTTGAGGATCTTAACAACGAGGGTTTGATAATCGATTTTGACCGAGAAGTAAGTCAAACAATAAATGAAGAAGAGGAAGAGGACGTCCTTTCACTAGAGTTGGAGAGGTTGATCGCTCAGGAAGAGCGCGAAATGAAGCCTCACTAAGAGGAAACTGAACTGATAAAATTAGAGACCGGGGAGGGAAAGAAAGAAGTGAAAGTAGGAACCGGTATGACCGCACCTATCCGCCAAGGTTTGATAACCCTTCTTGAAGAATATCAAGACATCTTTGCATGGTCGTACCAAGACATGCCAAGTCTGGACCTTGACATTGTGCAACATAAGTTGCCATTGAATCCTGGGTCTTCCCCGGTTAAACAAAAACTACGAAGGATGAGACCCGAAATGTCTTTGAAAATTAAAAAAGAAGTAAGAAAGCAGTTCGATGCGGGTTTCTTGGCTGTAGCTCGATACCCGGAATGGGTAGCCAACATTGTCCCGATCCCAAAAAAGGATGACAAAGTTCGAATGTGCGTAGACTATCGGGACTTAGACCGAGCCAGTCCTAAAGACAACTTTCCCTTGCCGCACATTGATATATTGGTAGATAACACAGCCAATTTCGCCCTTTTCTCCTTTATGGATGGTTTCTCAGGGTATAATCAGATAAAGATGGCACCCAAAGATGTGGAGAAGACTACTTTCGTCACCCTATGGGGAACATTCTGCTACAAAGTGATGGCCTTCGGGCTAAAAAATGCTGGGGCAACCTATCAGCGTGCCATGGTAGCATTGTTCCATGACATGATGCATAAAGAGATAGAAGTCTATGTAGATGACATGATTGCCAAATCTCGGACCAAGGACGAACACCTCGTCAATATGCATAAGCTGTTTGGAAGGCTGCGGAAATACCAACTGAAACTAAATCCCGCCAAGTGCACCTTCGGGGTGAAATCACGGAAGTTATTGGGATTTATCGTGAGCCAGAAAGGGATAGAAATAGATCCCGAGAAAGTGAAGGCCATTCTTGAAATGCCAGAGGCACGCACGGAGAAGCAGGTTCGAGGTTTCCTGGGCAGGTTGAACTACATCGTGAGATTTATCTCGCAACTCACCCCTACCTGCGAGCCCATCTTCAAACTATTGTGTAAGAACCAGGCGGTCCTGTGGAACGGCGACTGCCAAGAGGCCTTCGAAAAAATCAAACAGAGCCTCGCGAACCCCCCGGTACTCATGCCACCTGTAACAGGAAGACCTCTTTCCCTGTACATGACTGTGTTAGACGAGTCTATGGGGTGCATGTTGGGTCAGCACAACGACTCTGGGAAAAAGGAACAAGCCATTTACTATTTAAGCAAGAAGTTTACCGCCTGTGAGATGAATTACTCAATGTTGGAAAGGACGTGCTGTGCCTTGGTATGGGCATCACATCGTCTTAGGCAGTACATGCTTAGTCATACCACATGGCTTATTTCCAAAATGGATCTCGTGAAATACATCTTTGAGAAGCCGGCCCTCACGGGATGAATCGCTAGGTGGCAGGTACTACTATCTGAATTCGATATTGTGTATGTAACCCAAAAGGCGATAAAGGGAAGCGCTTTGGCAGATTATTTGGCCCAACAACCTCTCCAAGATTATCGGCCGATGCACCCTGAGTTCCCGGATGAAGACATCATGGCCCTATTCGAAGAAAAACAGATGCACGAGGATATAGACAAATGGATTGCTTGTTTCGATGGGGCATTTAATGCTTTGGGCCATGGAGTAGGGGCAATCCTTGTATCCCCAGTTGATCAATGTATTCCTTTCACGGCCAGGCTAGGTTTCGATTGTACCAACAGTATGGCCGAATATGAAGCATGCGCCCTTGGGATTCAAGCGGCCATTGATTTTGACGTAAAGCTACTCAAAGTGTATGGAGACTCGACTTTGGTAATACGCCAGTTGAGAGGAGAATGGGAAACTAGGGATCCAAAGTTGATGCTCTATCAAACTCATATCTTGAAGTTAGCCGAATTCTTTGACGACATTTCTTTCCACCACATACCTCGGGAAGAGAACCAAATGGTGGATGCATTAGCCACCTTGGCATCCATGTTTCAACTTGCCCCACACGGGGATCTGCCGTACATTGAATTCAGATCTTGGGGCAAGCCGACACATTGTTGTGCAATAGAGGAAGAGCGAGATGGGAAGCCGTGGTATTTCGACATCAAACAGTATGTCGAGAACAAAGAATATCCACCAGGGATTTCTGACAATGACAAAAGAACGTTAAGAAGATTGGCTACTGGTTTCTTTGTGAGTGGTACCATCCTGTACAAACGAAACCACGACATGACCCTCCTGCGATGCGTAGATGCCAAAGAGGCGAACTACATGATTGAGGAAATCCATGGGGGTTCGTTGGGACACATGCCAATGGGCATGCTATGGCCAAGAAGATCCTTAGAGCAGGTTATTATTGGCTCACTATGGAAAGCGATTGCCGCGCCCATGTAAGGAAATGCCATAAATGTCAAGCGTACGCAGACAATGTCAATGTTCCGCCACATCCTCTGAATGTCATGTCCGCCCCTTGGCCTTTTTCCATGTGGGGGATAGATTTCATTGGGGCCATCAAACCCAAAGCTTCGAACGGTCATCGCTTCATTCTCGTGGCGATAGATTATTTCACCAAATGGGTCGAAGCGGCTTCTTATACCAATGTCACAAGGAGTGTGGTGGTCAGATTCATAAAGAAGGAACTGATTTGTCGATACGGACTCCCCAGGAAGATCATCACTGACAATGGCACCAATCTGAACAACAAAATGATGCAGGAAATGTGCGGGGATTTCAAGATCCAGTATCATAACTCCACCCCGTATCGGCCAAAGATGAACGGGGCTGTAGAGGCTGCAAATAAAAATATTAAGAAGATTATTCAGAAGATGACGGTGTCATACAAAGATTGGCATGAGATCCTGCCTTTTGCCCTACATGGATATCGAACCTCGGTACGAACTTCTATTGGGGCAACGCCGTATTCCTTGGTTTATGGGATGGAAGTGGTACTCCCATTTGAGGTAGAGGTCCCTTCCCAGAAGATACTAGTGGAGTCGGGCCTAGAAGAATCAGAGTGGGCTCAAACACGCTACGACCAACTCAACCTTATTGAAGGTAAGCGTTTGACGGCCATGAGCCATGGGCGCCTGTATCAACAAAGGATAAAGAATGCGTTTGACAAGAAGGTACGCCAGCGCAAGTTCAATCAGGGGGACCTTCTCCTGAAAAGATATCCCACGCTGTTAAAGATAACCGAGGGAAGTGGGCCCCGAATTACGAAGGACCTATCGTTGTGAAAAGGGCTTTTTCTGGGGGGGCTCTGGTGCTCACCAACATGGATGGCGAGGAGCTACCCTCGCCTGTGAACTCTGATGTCGTTAGGCGATATTACGCTTGAAATCTGGGGCAATTGAGGAAACCGCTGCATGTTTTTTTTATTTTTGTGATTTTGTTCTTTTTGGTTTCCTCTAGGGATTCCTGTCCACTGTAATTGTCTCATCACAGTTCTTTAAAAGAAGAGAACCTGGGTCTGAGGCTTTAGTCCTCACTTTGGTTTTAAACCATGTGCAGTTTGTAATAACCTGAGCCCTTTTGCTCAGTTCATGGGGTGCCCCAAGCGCTTAATTAAAACTGAACCTAACCAGCTTTCACTAAGAAGATTATTGCATTTGAAAACATTCATGCATACGCATACACATGCATATTTTGTGATAACAGGGGCAGAATCATCTTAGACAACGGTCAGAGGTCGAGACAAGGTCAAAGGCAGAAACCAATCAAGGTAAGACGACGACGCGATCATGATTTGCCACGCCTTGTTGTTTCCTACTTTCAGGTACTTATGGACGAACGCAAGGAGAGGCTAGGGTCACGACCAATAGGTCGTCATTCTTTGCCTAGCCCGGGACAAACGGAAAGCGTCACTGCGAAGCAGCCCAGTATCCTTTGAAATCTCTAGTAATTATTATTGTTGTGTCTTTAAAGTAAATATTGAATGCCTAATCTACCCTAAGGGGGGGTTCAAGTAAGCAAACGCTGATCCACAGAAATCATTATTTATTTCCTCCTAAAAGAAAAAAATACAGGTTAGCTCGCCTGGGCGAGCAACCCCTATACGAAAATGGTCAAAAGGGGGGGGGGGGAGGAAGGTTTCTGCATTCAAAAAACTTCCCCCCTCACTCAAAAAACGCCAACACCACGGGAATTGAGGATTTTCACCCCTTGGCCACTATTTTTGCACTTTTGCTTCCACTCTTATTGTTGCTACTCACTCCATCAAGTTAGTATCTCATTCTTGAGCTTTCTAGCTTTCCATGGATGTATCTTGGTCTTCTTTTGGTGCTCTAAATTGTGTGAATATGCCCAAGTCTATGGGGAAATTTTGGCTTTGTTTCATGCTTGATTGGGGTGAGTTAGGGGGTTGTATGGGATGGCCCTAGGCCTATGTTGCATTCTGAAGTAATGGGGCATGCCACATTGCCCCCATTCTCTTGCTATTCATGCCAAACCATGCGCCTACCAAGTGCTCGGTGAGATGCCTCAATGACATATGGACATGGTGTTGTAAGCTTGGGATTGTGGGACTGTTTTATATGTATAGGGACAGCATGAAGGATTTAAAATGAGTGCCCGAATGCGATTCTAGGCCCAGGAACCCAAGCTTTTAATTTCAATACAAGGAAGCATGACTTACGCCTAGGAATCTAAGTTTTGGTTTTGAATGTAAAAAGGCATGAATATTAGGACATGTTTGAGACGTTTTTAAATTTTGGTGCCCCATGAGGAATACCTTGCACCTAGGTAGCATAGAAAATACCTTTCAACGGTATGTATATATGTGAATATATATAGCATGGAAATGCCTTGCAAAGTGTGTGAATATATGGCATAAAAATAACTTGCAAAGTGTGAATGTATAGCAAATAATGCATTTTGAAATTTGTATATGTAGGATAGGTAGCATAAAAATTCCTTTCAAAATATGTATATTTGTGGATAGGTAGCATGAGGAGCCTTTCAAAAAATGTACCCATGCCAAAAATGGCACGAGAATGCTTCCCAAATGAATATATGATGTGGAATTTCCTTTCAAGTGTAAATAGATGACATGAAAGTTCTTTCTCAAATAAATGCAAGTGTGTGCATGACATGAGTTTGGCTCTCCAATGTGCATATATAAAATATGAAACAACAAAAATGTATATGTTAATAAAATACTCCAAGTGTGCGTAGGTAGTTTGTGGTAGCTAAATACTTAGGATATGAACATGTGTAATTGTGGCACAATACCTTGAGCATGCGTATACGTATTCTTTTCAAAAAACATATATATGTGTGGTAACTAGAATGTTTTGAATATCCTTGTATGTTGATATAAATAGTAGGATATTTTACGCATATGCGCGTTCATAAATGTTTTACATTAAGGAAATGTGTGCATAAGTTTGTTCTAAATCGAAAAGATTAGCATGCCATTTTTGCTTTAAAATAAGCGTTTTCTTGTAAACTAACTTTCCAAATGTTTGTCCCCGCAGGAAATGGCTCCGAGAAAGCTTTTCGCCAAGAGATCTAGGAAGGACGCCGCGGCTGAAGGGACCTGTGCCGCTCCCGAGTTTGACAGACATCGTTTTAGGAGCAGTGAGCACCAGCAGTGTTTCGAGGCCATCAAGGGATGGTCATTCCACCGAGAGAGACGCGTCCAGCTCAGGGACGATGAGTACACAGATTTCCAGGAAGAGATAGCTCACCGGCGTTGGACGTCGCTGGTCACTCCCATGGCAAAGTTTGACCCAGATGTAGTCCTAGAGTTTTACGCCAATGCTTGGCCCACGAAGGAGGGAGTGCGGGACATGCGATCATGGGTAAGGGGCCAGTGGAATCCTTTTGATGCAGACGCCCTCAGCCAGTTTTTGGGAGACCCGCTAGTGTTAGAGGAGGGCCAGAAGTGCGAGTTTAGTCAGAGAAGGAACCGGGCCGATGGATTTGACGAGGAGGCCATTGCCCAGCTGTTATGCATTCCGGGTCAGGATTTTGCCCAGACCGCTGCCGGGAGACGGGTGCGGATCATGCGCACCAGCATGACCACCTTGACTCAGATGTGGATGATGTTGCTGCTCAGCAACGTCCTGCCCAACGATCATAACTCCGACCTCCCTCTGCTGAAGTGTCAGCTGGTGTATGCCATCCTGACACGGATAAGCGTCCATGTGGCTCAGTTGATCACTGACGCCATTTATTTATTTGCAGGTATGCCACCTACTAGGCATCCTCTAGACCCAGATAAGTCTAACAGGGCCCTGGGGTTTCCAGCGTTGATCACGGGTCTCTGCCAGTCATTCGGGGTTCCCGTCACACCTAGTAAGGTGATTCGACCGCCGATCACCCGACCTTCATTGAGAAGTATTGTACACCTAGACAGGCGCAGGGTGATGATGCACCGCAGGCCGTAGACGCACCGCCACCACCTCATCAGGCTGATCCAGCTGGGTCATTTGTCATGGAGCGGTATTTACAGCACTTGGTTCGCCAGCAGGCGGCCAACCACAGGTGGCAGGTGCAAACCCATGAGTGTCTCTACCAGCTCATCCTCAATCTGCAGAGCCAGGGTTTTGCTCCTTTTGCGTCCTACTCTAGATCAGTTCAGGGCTGAGGTTGCATGGCCCAGAGATTGGCCTGAGGCCCAGGCAAGGGAGGCGCCCGCAAAGGCTCCCGACGACGCGGAGGAGGCCCGCATGGATGAGGAGATGACAAATTTACTCGGTTTCTTGGGAGGGAGTGGAGCCACGTGACCAGGAGATCCCCAGATTCGTATTCTCTTTTATATTTCCTCTTTTATCTGTTACATATCATTTTTATTTTTATAACTTGAGGGACTAACGTTTGTTTTGTTTTTTCGAGTGTTATTTGTTTTCTGCATACGTTTTGTTTGGACTGTTGCGTTAGTGTTTACTTCGTTATTGTCGATAATGTTTGTTGAAATTCCGGAACCATGTAGAGTTTTCAATTTAGGAACGTCTTCCTAAAAATAAAATGAACAAAAATCATGATAACGCCAAGAATAGAAAAAAAAAGAGGCGTTGTGTCGCAACCTACCCTTCGGCGGGAGGGCGACGCGTGACTCGCGGGATGCGTGTTCCACGAAAGGAATACGCGCGGAGTCGCCACCAACGTTTATTTGAGGAAAACGTCGGAAAAACCGGAAAAGACGCGATCTACGAACTTTTAAGTGAAAGGTTCGGGAGTTGTATTTACGCGCGGGGAAGGTATTAGCACCCCACACGTCCGTCACAAGGGACGGCAGCCTTTAATCAAATGTGCAAACATGACTTTGATTTTTACGTTCCCTTTTATGTCCTTATATCCTTTATACCCTTTTTATATTTTTTCTCTTTTAGTGGTCGACAAGGGTGTTTCCCTTTGCTCCTACGTATTCCTCAATTTGCGATGAGGAAATCAGACCTACGTAGTTCTTTCGGAACAAAGTGTTTGGTTAAGTTGTTTTTTTTCTTTTTTGTAAAATATGTTTTTATTGAACAAAAGGTCATTTAAGGTGTTGGACCATTAAACGGTCTTTTGATTTTGAAAGATGAGAAACGTTAAGGCGTTGGACCATTAACGATCTCTTGTTTTTGAAAGGAGAGAAACGTTAAGGCATTGGACCATTAACGACCTCTTGTTTTTGAAAGGAGAGAAACGTTAAGGCATTGGACCATTAACGACCTCTTGTTTTTGAAAGGAGAGAAACGTTAAGGCATTGGACCATTAACGATCTCTTGGGGTGGTCGACAAAAGCAGGGCTTTTGCTCCTACGTATCCTCAATTGCGATGAGGAAATCAGACCTACGTAGTTCTTTTTTATCAAGTGATTCTTTTTTACTTTAAGAGGTGATCATTTTAAGGCGCTGGACCTTAAAAATGATCCATTTTACTTAGTGAGAAAATGAAATGACAAACTTCAAAAGCCTATTTTTATGGACGAGCTTGACTAGGCGAATTGATTTTAGCCTTTAGTTTCACTTTAGTTATTAATCAATTCGATTAAGAATGAGAAATCCCAAAGAGAAAACGTCCGATTGATTTTCCGCTTTATTTTACTAAAAGATGTCTTTTTGATTATTCATATTATTTTTTACCTCTTTTTGATTTCCAACGTGGTTACGGCACGACCGAACGGTCGGAATTTATTTTAACCGAAGTTAATGGATAATACAATTCAAACGTTCGGTGGAAATTTATTTTATTTTTAAGTTAAGCGAGAAATGACTTAAGTAAAATGGCTTAAGCACGTCAACAGGGGGTATAAAAAGTAAACAAAACGAGAATAAAAATGCACGAAACACAATGTGGACCACTACGGGTACATAGAATGAATCGAAAAGCTTGGTTCGAGGTACTTACCCGTTGAAGATCGAAGAACGATGAAGAACGAATGAAGAACGTCGAAGAACGGTTGAAACCTTTGCGAAATTCTTCACGGAAAACGTTACGGAAACGTTTCGGAAGCGCCTCGGCTTAGATTTTCTTCACGGAAACGATTTTTCCAAGCAAATTCGAAAGAGAGAGAAGTGCCAAAGGGGCTGAACCCTTTTCTTCTTCACTTCCTCCCCTATTTATAGCAAAATAGGGGAGGTGGTTGCCGCCCAGCTCGCCCAGGCGAGCTCAGCTCGCCCAGGCGAGCCAGGTTGCTTCCTCCAGAAGCAACAGCCTTCTGGAGGAATATTCTGGAGGGCCCAAGTGGGCCTGGGTGCTATTTGCACCCCCATTTTTACTAAGTACACCCCCCTCTGCTTTTTTTGGTGATTCTTTTTTCGTAAATTTACGGAAACTTACGAATTTTGTAACGATACTCGTTTTCTTTCCGTAATGTTACGGAACCTTGCAGATTACATAATCATCCCCTTTTTGACTTACGGAATGTTACGGAACCTCACTTAATTATGCAACGATGCTTCCATTTGATTTCCGGTGTGTCACGGAAACTTACGAATTGTGCATCAATATTTTTTTGGTTTTTCGGCATGTCCTGGAATTTCACAAATTGCCTAATGATGGGTACCAAGCACCTCACAAGGACCAAAGAAAGGTCGCATGTCATCAAGCAAAGGTCCCCGGACGAAATTAGGGTATGACACGTTGTGAACAAATGTCATGTCTATATAAAGAAAAGAAAAGAGTTTTTATATGTAAAAGAAAAAAAATGTATGGAAAGATTTTGTGTGTGTTTAAATAATGCGTGAAAAGAAATTCTTGTGTGTGAGCAACGAGTGTATATAAAGAAATTTTTGTATAAACCACGAGTGTATGTTGAAAAAAAAAACGAAAAAGAAATATTTGAATAGGAATAAAGTTTGTATATAGACCATGTTGATATAAAGAGAAAGAATTTTTAAAGCGTGTGTATACAGAAAAAGTTTGTCGTGTATAGGAATGTAGGTGTACAAAGAAAAAGTTTTTCTCACAGATAACGATGGATGTATAGTTCTTGCGAACATAAAAAATGAAACAAAAAAGAAAAAAGAAAGAAAGACCTCGAAGGTCGGCATGTTATGGTCATAGGAAGCATAAATCAGGTTTTTTCCAAATCATCATTGTTACGCGTGCCTCGTGGAAATAATATGGAAATTCAACCCAAGACCGACACCTTGACACATGAATTTGTTTTGCCCTAGGTATCAAATCAGGCTCGCACGATAAAAACACCATGTTGAGACATAACCTTAAGCTACTTTGAACCTTGGCCCATGAAAAGAATCCTCATCCTTTCCCCCGAAGAAAAGGACAGTAGAATCTCCTCAAGGGAGAGCGAATAACGAATGCTAAAACCCGAATTCCTAAACAAAGATCGGAAAGGAAGAAATGAAAAGAAAGAAAAGAAAAGGAAAAGAAGGATTCCCGGTTGAAGATCGGAAGAAAGTAAAAAGGAAAAGATCGGAGGAAAACAGAATAAATTCCCGATCAATAATGGAAAGCAAGAAAGAGGACAGGAGATCTTCGGACCAAATAAATTTTCGGTGAGGTAAATAACCGCCAGCAAAGGGAAAACCCATTTTTAAAGTGGTTCTTCCTTTGGGATTGCCATTCAAAGTCGCTCTCGACTGGCAATATCCCGCCCCACATAAACAAGGAGGAAAAGACCGAAACACCCAGCTTCCTCTCCAAAAACACTACCCTCGAGAAAATCCTATTGATCCGTGATCGTGCGTGTGATCTTTTGGTTCGATAGGAAATCATGTACAAAATAAAGTCATGGTGCAGCTATGGTTTGGGATTAGGGTAAAACCCTTCCCTGTGTGAGTTTTTATACACTTTGAGTGATTTTATTCCCAATTTCAGTTTGACCCGACGTTTCCCCTGAATGTTCATTTAAAAGCTAAATGTTGACATCCTGCCCTTCATTTTTGGTTACAAGGAAAATTACTTTTGGCATGGGTATATTGTTTCTCTAAGATATGGTGTTCTCGCAAATGATTTATTTTTCCTTGCTAAAGCATGTTCGCCTTTTTAGGTGAACAAACCCGGTGGACCATTCGGTCCCACCAACGAATCTTACCCGGAGCCCCATGAATTGATTGTCATTCATGCATCCTCCACCATCGAGTCTGGAGCCCTGCAAATTGATTGCCTAGTGCTGTTCGCCTATCCTTCACCCTCAAATCTTATTCGGAGCCCCATGAATTGATTGTCATTCATGCATCCTCCACCATCGAGTCTAGAGCCCCGCGAATTGATTGCCTAGCACTGTTCGCCTATCTTCCACCCTCAAATCGTAATTGGAGCCCCATGAATTGATTGTCATTCATGCACCCTCCACCATCGAGTCTGGAGCCCCGCGAATTGATTGCCTAGCGATGTTCGCCTATCCTCCACCCTCAAATCTTATTCGGAGCCCCATGAATTGATTGTCATTCATGCATCCTCCACCATCGAGTCTAGAGCCCCGCGAATTGATTGCCTAGTGCTGTTCGCCTATCCTCCACCCTCAAATCTTATTCGGAGCCCCATGAATTGATTGTCATTCATGCATCCTCCACCATCGAGTCTGGAGCCCAATGAATTAATTTCCTAGCGCTGTTCGTCTATCCTCCACCCTCAAATTTTATCCGGAGCCCCATGAATTGATTGTCATTCATGCATCCTCCACCATCGAGTCTGGAGCCCCACGAATTGATTGCCTAGCGCTGTTCGTCTATCCTCCACCCTCAAATCTTATTCGGAGTCCCATGAATTGATTGCCTAGCGCTATTCATGCGTCCTCCACCATCGAGTCTGGAGCCCCACGAATTGATTTCCTAGCACTGTTCGTCTATCCTCCACCAACGAAACTTGTTCGTAGCCCCATGAATTGATTGTCATTCATGCATCCTCCACCATCGAGTCCGGAGTCACACGAATTGATTGCCTAGCGCTGTTCGTGTATCCTCCACCGTCCTATTCGGAGCCCCATGAATTGATTGCCTAGCGTTGTTCATGCATCCTCCGTCATCAAGCGCAAAGCCTCCGATGACTGGAAAATATGGTTTTTTGTTATTTTCCCGATCGGTTCCTTTGCCAAACATGTGTATATGTGTATATTATGTTATTGGTGTTTTTTGTTGTTTGTGTTTGTTTTGTGTTGTGCAGAGAAAGAAGAAGGCAACTGTCATACCCTAATTTCATCATCAGTGTTTTATCTTTGCTTTCCTCTTATCTCCGATAAAAGGCAAGTAAAGAGGGGCAACTGTCATACCCTAATTTCGTCCGGGGACCATTGTTTGATGGCATGCAACCTTTGTTTGACCGCTTCGAGGTACTTGGCACTCTTTGTTGCATGATATGTGAAGTTCCGCGACATGCCGGAAATCAAAAGGAAGCTTTGTTACGCAATCCGTGAAATTCCGTAACATGCCGGAAATCGAAAGGAAGTATTATTACGCAATCCGTGAGTTTCCGTAACATTCTGAAAGCTAAAAAAGGAGTAATTACATGACCCGTAAGGTTCCATAACCTTACAGAAAGAAAACAAGTATCGTTACGAAATTCGTAAAGTTTCATAACGTTATGGAAAAAGAATCACCAAAAAAGCAAAGGGGGTGTATTTAGTAAAAAGGGGGTGCTAATAGCAACTAGGCCCACTTGGGCCTTCCAGGATGTTCCTCCAGAAGGCAGTTGCTTCTGGAGGAAGCAACCTGGCTCGCCTGGGCGAGCTGGGTGGCAAGCTCCTCCCCTATTTTCCTATAAATAGAGGGAGGAGTGAAGAAGAAAAGGGTTTAGCCCTTCTGGTACTTCGTAATCACTTAAAATTAGTGAGGAAAATTATTTCCGTGAAGAGAATCCAAGCCGAGGCGCTTCCGTAACGTTTCCGTGGGTGATTTGGCAAAAATTTTCAACCGTTCTTCGTCGTTTGTCGTTCGTTCTTCTTCGTTCGTCGTTCGTTCTTCGTCGTTCTTCGGTCTTCAACCGGTAAGTTCCCGAAATTGAACTTTTCAATTCATTCTATGTACCCTTGGTGGTCCCCATTTGTTTCGCGTACTTTTATTCTCGTTTCATTTACTTTCCGTACCCCCTTTTGACGTGCTTTAGTCATTTACTTAAGTTATTTTCTCGCCTAATCAAAAAATAAAATAAATTTCCACCGATCATTTGATTTGTAATATCCATTAATTTCTGTTAAAATGAAATCCAACCGTTCGGTCATGCCGTAACCACGTTGGAAACCAAAAAGAGGTAAAATAATAATATAATAATAAAAAATATCTTTTAGTAAAATAAACCAAAAAAATCAATCGGACGTTTCTCTTTGGGATTTCTCTTTCTTAATTGAATTGACTAATAACTAAAGTGAAACTTAGGCTAAAATCAACTCGCAAAGTCAAGCTCGTCCGCAAAAAATCAATAAAAAGGATTTTAAGGTTCGATACCTCAGTTTTTCTCACCAAGTAAAAATGGATCATTTTAAGGTCCAACGCCTTAAAAAGACCACCTTCCAAGTAAAAAGAATCGCTTGATTCGCCCCTTAGAAAGAACTACGTAGGTCTGATTTCCTCTTCGATGGAGGGTACGTATGGTGTAAGCTCCATTGGAGCTTGTAGGCCTAGGATCTTCTTCATCAATGGATTCCTTTGCTTCTTGGAAGATGAATGACAGCGGAATGGAGAAAGGAAGAGAGAGAGGAGACGCCACTTCAAGGAGAAGATGAGTCTAGAAGAAGCTCACCACCATAGGAGGCCATGGATAAGAGCTTGGAGGAAGAATGAGATGAATGAAGGGAGAGGGAGAGAAGAGCACGAAATTTTGTGCTCTAAATGAGCTTTTAAATCTGAAGTTTAATATTCAAATGATCAAAGTTGAAAAAAATGCACACACATGACCTCTATTTATAGCCTAAGTGTCACACAAAATTGGAGGGAAATTCAAATTTCACTTGAATTTGTGGAGCCAAACTTTGGAGCCAAAATTTCACTAATTATGATTAGTGAATTTTAGTTATGGTTCAGCCCACTAATCCAAGATCAATTCCAAGATTCTCCACTAAGTGTGCTTAGGTGTCATGAGGCATGAAAAGCATGAAGGACATGCACAAAGTGTGACTATATGATGTGGCAATGGGGTGTAGTAAGCAAATGCTCACCTCCCCCTCTAAAATTTAATTGGATTGGGCTTCTACCAATTCAATTAAATTTATTTCCAACCACACATCAAATATCCACTTAGTGCATGTGAAATTACAAAACTACCCCTAATACAAAAACTAGTCTAGGTGCCCTAAAATATAAGGGCTGAAAAATCCTATATTTCTAGGGTACCCTACCTACATTGTGGAGCCCTAAATACAAGTCCCAAAAATAATGAAACCTTAATCTAATATTTACAAAGATAAGTGGGCTCGTACTTAGCCCATGGGCCCGAAATCTACCCTAAGGCTCATAAGAACCCTAGGGCCTTCTCTTGCATCTCTGGCCCAATCTACTTGGAGTTTTCTATCCAATTCCCTTGCGGGGTAGGATTGCATCAACGTAGGAGCAAGAGTCCCACTTTTGTCGACCTCAAAAGATAAAAAAAAGGAATAAAAGTTTAGGTACACAATTTCACACAATTCTAAAATTAAGGCTGTTGTCCTTTGAGACAAACGTGAGAGGTGCTAATACCTTCCTCAAACATAAATACAACTCCCGAATCTGGAATATTCTTCATGACCGGTTTCCTTCGGTTTTTTCCGACGTTTTCCACAAATAAACGTTGGTGGCGACTCCGCGCATTTTCCTCCTTTGGAAGACGCACTCGTGAGCCTCGCCTCGCTCGCCCGCAAAAGGGTAGGTTGTGACATGGATGAATTGATGCATGAGATACTGTCTACTGATGAGATAATTGTTCTTATTCTTGTGTGAGCAGGTGCCATTGTGAGTGATGAAGTATGAGTCGAAAGCACAATGGTATAGAGGTTAGCACGTCTGAACAGAAATCATGGTTGGTTAAGCCAAGTACTTCATAAATGTCTGATGAGTTATGCGAACCTTTGATTGTGAGAGAACAACTGTCTTTAAACTTTCTGATTTTGCATGATTCTTAGACTATTTGAGTATATACAAAATATGGAAATGATCAAGGTCTTGTTTGTATTAAATTGTTTCAGCCACTTAGCCAAATAGCCACCCTGTCATGAATTAATACATACCTTGCACCCTGTTGAGCCTAAAGTGAATAAATTATCTTTGAAACCCGAGCCAAATGAAATTAATAACTACCTTATCTTAGGTTGTAAGAGAGCATGGGTCAAGGAAAATTTGCCCCTAATTTGGGGGAGGATTCTTGGGTGATTTTTGTTGTAGGGACATTAATAACAACACACAACCAGAGGTAAATTGCAGCATGTGGTCAGTTGTTACAGTGCCATTGTTAGTTAAAAAAAAAAGGAAAAGAAAAGAGAAAAAAAATGTATTTCAAATAAAGAGCTGAAAGCAACTAAGGGCCAAATAAATTTTTTGTGCTGTTAAGAATAGAAATAGAAAACCATAGAAGTTGGGGCTGTGAAATATGAGCCATGGGTTATCAGGAAAAGGCTTATAATAAGCAGAAGAATGAAGGTAGTAGCTATATACATATGATCTAAAAACAATGTTGTGCAATAATTAGGGGGAATGGTAAGGAAAAGTGGGTTTGTGTTTAGTGGTGGCTTAACTCTAACGAAGAAAACAATTGAATCTGTTAGGACTAAACTTGGATGTTCAAGGATAAATGTGAAGCAGTTTATATGCTGAGATATTTTGGGCAGATTGTTTTTGCTGTTGTGACTTTGAAGTTTAAGACTAAGTTTTGTGCTTGGTATTTTGTTAAAGTTGGTGTGCCCTATGTCCAGGAAATAAGTTAATAAAATTCATTCATGAGAGAAAACTTGTAAATACAAGTCCTTGTTGTTTTTAGTAGTTTTCTGCAACATGTATTTTTAGTTCAATATGGTTGATTCTCCATTGTATCATGTAAGTATTGGCAACTATATATACTTATCATTATTTATGAACCAAAACAAGCTCAACAATGATGCTATGCATAGAATAAAATAAAATATTGGTTCTAGTTACTAGTTTGGGATGACATAATAAATATTGCAGAAGTTACTTAAATACTAGTATTAGAATGATATAATAACATCTTAACAGCTTTTAGTAAAGATTATTGAAGAATACAATAATCCCCAAAATCAAAACTAAGTCCAAATATTGATCATATCATTTGATCTGTAAGCTTATCCTTTATGATGCTAGTTAATCCTGTATCGCTATTGGTCTTCAGTCCTCCCTCTCATTTTCTCTTCTTTTCCCTCTAATAAATTTTATTATTTTACAATAAATCTCTAATGTTACTTTGGGCTTTGAGTAGTGGTACTACCGGGTTTTATAACCTTGCTGCCTCTAACACCTTAAGAAAAAGCAAAATGCGAGGACTAAGACAGTCTGTGGGTCTAATAATGAAAAAGAGCCTAGTTAAGAAAAATAGCCTTAGGTAAATGCACGGACTAAAAACGTATTAAACTCTTGTTTTTCTAGGGACTAAAACCAACATTTTGAAGAACCAATACCCATTATAATTATTATTATAAACTGATCATTTCCATCAATAGTTAATCATGAACCAGATATGGACAATTGAGTTATGGAGTGGTTAAGTATTTTCATATAAATATTATGTTTTTGTATAAGTAAAAAGTGTCTGCATTGTCTTATTTATATGTAGCTCAATTTTGGGATTAGGAGTTAGTTTTTATATTACTTTTTTGTGGGATAAGAAATTATCCTTTCAAATCCAAGCTTTTGGAAATTTTTTCCAAGTATATGCCTCAAGTTACAAAAATTTGGCACTTATGAGCTTTCTATTTTAATTTTCAACTTTGAACTCAACAAACACAAGCAACATCTGCGTTATTCATTGGATATCAATTATTCATTTGTGATGCAATAGCTTGTCAATTTAATATTTTTCAATTACTTACATGCTTTTTTCAATTATATTATAAATATATATATATATATATATAAATAAATATATATATATATATATATATAAATATATATATATATATATATATATATATATATATATATATATATATATATATAGTTATGTGCATGTGAAGCATTGGAGTCAATATTAACGGCTTGAGGCTGAGCCTGAGTTTGGTTTAAAATACATGGCCTGAGGCTGAGTTTGATTTAATATACATGGCTTGAGCCTAAGTTATTTGTTTGTTTTTCCCTTTTATGGCCTTAGTACCATCCTTTTGCATTATCTCATATTGTTTTTTTCTTGTTCCTTCATTTTGTATCAGATTTTATCGTGATTGGAAAAAGATTGAAGTATTTGTTGTATCAAAGGCAGTCATCCAGGTAATTTCAAATGTAACTTGTGACTGGATATTTACATTAGCTGTTGTTTCTGGGTTGTTAGCCATAAATGTTCTGGATTGAATTAGGCATGTTATAGTTTTTGAAGTGTGTTTGATTATGTTACATTAAGGATTTTGGCACTTTCCAAATAAAGAATTGGTTATTGGACATGAAATGCCAAAAAAGAAGAAGATTTTATCGTTTCTCTCCTTGCCTTTATTACTTTAGGAGCGGTTTGTTGAACCAATGGTCCATACAACTTTATTTTCCTTTGGTGAGAAAGAAATATTTAAATTAATAACCATACCACCCACCTTTTCATTTGAAGGAAGTTCCAATTTTGAATTATTAAAGCTATTATTTATGAGTTCCATGTGCATGCTATATAAGGATCAACTGAGACTTTTTAGTATGTGCATGCTACATAAAGAAACCACTTGTGCTGAAACTTTTAAGCATGTGCAAGCTATTATTTATGAGTTCCATGTGCATGTTATATAACGAAATCACTTGTGCTGAAAATTTTTGTTGAGTTTTCTGCTTTCTAAAACGTGGACAAAGCACATGTTCATCATCCTTCTTGTTGAAATTCTCTTTAGTAGAATTGGGTCTTTCTCTTCTTAGTCATGCTTCCCTACCTCTTTCTTTTTGGGATCATGCTTTTCAGACTGTTGTGTATCTCATAAACAGGTTACCTTCAGCTCCTCTTAAGTTTGCCATTCCTTAGATGGTTCTTTTTCAAACTGAATCTGATTAGCAGTTTTTAAGAGTGCTCGATTTGTCTTATTTTCCTTTTTTGTGTCCTTATAATACTCAAACTTGAATTCAGGTCTTCTGAATGTGTGTTTTTGGGTTATTCACTCAGTCACAAGGGTTATAAGTGCTTGTTCTCAGTTTGTCATCCTCCTCTCAATTCTAATCCTTCTTCCTCATCCTCCATTGACTCAGTTTGTCATCCTCCTCTCAATTCTAATCCTTCTTCCTCATCCTCTATTGAGGGTCCCCACTCTTCACCTTCTGTTAAGGCTTCCAAGTCTGATACTATTGTCTCCCAACATTTTGGTCCTGCACAGTCTTCTAATTTGGCTTCTTCTGCCTCTGTTACAGTGTTGTCTCATGTCCCTCCTCAGTTGTCTGCAACTGAATCTCCCAATCCTCCTCAACCAGCTCTTGTCAAACCAAACAATCTGCATCCTATGGTTACATGAGCCAAAGATGGCATAGTGCAGTCAAGAATTCATGCTTCCTTGCTTCTTGTTCATACTGAACCCAAGTTAGTTAAATAAGCTCTTCAACAATCAAAGTGGTTTGCTGCTATGATCGATGAATTTCAAGCTCTTCAAAAGAACAACACTTGGGACCCTAGTCTCTCATCTTCCTCACAAAAATGATGTTGGATGTAAGTGGGCCTGTCATACCCTAATTTCGTCCGGGGACCATTGTTTGTCGGCATGCAACCTTTGTTTGACCACTTAAAAATGTTTAAAGTTTCGGGATGTTTCTCAGAGAAATCGACCAAAAACACGAAAACAGGAGTGTATTTAGCAAAGTGGGGGGTACGTAAATAGATTGTTATACCCTAATTTGATTCGAGGAGCATTGTTGATCGCTTCAGAAAGCTTAATACCCATCACCGTGGAATTCATAAAGTTTTGTGAGGTTTCAGAAGGAAAACAACCAAAAAACACAAAAATGGGGGGGGGGTGAACTTATCAAGATAGGGGTGTAAATAGAAATTTTCGAATCTAAGCCCTTCCAAAACATTTTGGAAGCTGGATTGCTTAAGGAGGAAGCAACCTAGCTCGCCTGGGCGAGCTGGGCGGCAACCTCCTCCCCCATTTTGTTGAAAAATGGCTTCCGGGGCTTCCATAATGCTTCCGTAAAATTCCCGTAACCCTAAATAAACATATTTCACTTAAGATGGGTGAGAAGAAAGTCAAGTCCGATATGCTTCCATAAGGATTCCGTAACTTTTCCATAAATTACGAAAAAGGGGGTGAACTTAGTAAAAAGGGGGGTGCCTTAAGAAGCTTCCTGAGGAAGCCACCTTCTCGCCTGGGCGAGCTGGGCGGCAAGCGCCACCCCTTTTTTTCTATAAATAGGTCGAGGGGGGTTGTTCCAAAGGGTCCCTGACCCCTATGCTATGCATTTCAGCTGTTTTGGGTGAAAAAACGTCTTTCCGTGAAGAAAATCCAAGCTGAGGTGCTTCTATAACGCTTCTGAGATGTTTCCATGAGCAATTTCGTGAAGATTTTCCTCCGTGCTTCGTCGTTCTTCATCCGTTCTTCGTGCGTTCTTCGGTCTTCAACTGGTAAGTTTTCGAATTCGAGACTTTCAATTCATTTCTTGTTTCGTTGGCTTTCATCTTTATTTCGTTCACTTTCAGTTTTCTTTTCTTCCGTTTTTAACTAGCTTTAACCGTTTATTTAAGCCGTTTTCTGACCTAATAATTGATAAAATGAATTTCAACCGATCATTTGCGTTGTAATCTCGTTTAATCATTGTTAAAGCAAAATCTAACTGATCGTTTACACTGTAACCTTGGTTAAACCAAAAAAAGCAAAATCATAATAATAATAATCAAAATATCTTGAAAAAATATTAATAATAAAATAATAAAAAAAATCAATCAGACGTTTTTCTTTGAAAGTTTCCTTGAATGAATTGACTAATAAACAAAGTGAAACTAAGGCTAAAATCAACTCACAAACCAAGCTTTGTCTGCAAAAGTCACTCAAAACCGTTTTAAGGTCCAACGCCTTAAAACGGTCCTCTTTGCTTTTATTGGTTAAAATGGACCATTCAAAGCATAAAATCAACACATAACTTTATCACTTTTGCAAGAACTACTTAGGTCTTAACTTGATCGTTTTTGCAAGAACTACATAGGTTTGATTTCCTCATCGCAATTGAGGATACGTAGGAGCAAAAGCCTCGCTTTTGTCGACCACCCCAAGAGATCATTAATGGTCCAACGCCTTAACGCTTCTCTCCTTTCAAAAACCAAGAGATCGTTAATGGTCCAATGCCTTAATGTTTCTCTCCTTTTCAAAAATCAAAAGATCGTTTAAAGGTCCAATGCCTTAAACGAATTTTGTTCGGTTAAAATATATCTTGCGAAAAAAGATAAAAACAACTTAACCAATGTTTAGTTCTAAAATAACTATGTAGGTCTGATTTCCTCATCACAATTGAGGATACGTAGAAGCAAGGGAAACACCCTTGTTGACCACAAAAAGATAAAAAATACAAAAGACCCATTAAAAGATAAAAAACATAAAAAATGGAAAATACATAAAAACATAAAAAGGGAAAATACGTAGTTTTGAAGTCATATTTGCACACTTGATTGAAGGTTGTCCTCCCTTGTGACGGACGCATGGGGTGCTAATACCTTCCCCGTGCGTAAAAACAACTCTCGAACCTTTCATACTTAAAGTTCATAGACCACGCGTTCCAATTTTTCCAATGTTTTCCTCGAATAAATGCTGGCGGTGACTCCGCGCGTTTTGCTCCCTTGGAAGACACACCCGTGAGCCCCGCGTCACCCTCCCGCCGAAGGGTAGGTTGCTACAGGGCCTTTAGAGTTAAAGAAAATTATGATGGAAGTATCAATAGATACAAAGCCATAGCTGATATAGAAGTGGCCCCTGCAGCAGAATATAGAAGTTTAGTTGCTGCCACAGCTGATATTCTCTGAAGTAGGTCCCACCACACCCTTGCACCTATTTTGGCGCATGTTAGCCACTATCAGTTTTGTTCCAACTGTGTGTCTGTGTAACTCTGAGGCCAAAGGGTGTGTGTGACTGATTTTGGAGAGTGTCACCATCCAAGCCTTGTTCCAGTTAGTTGTATATCACACTCTCACACAACAACAACAACCATGCTCTCAATTAATTTCTTTTTCCCAAAAAGTATAATCCCTTTTTAATTATCACAAAATCAATTGACAAGTTGTGTCCAAAATAAAATATTGTTCATTGTTCACCATGAAGTACAGTTAAGAGTTTGACCTAGGTAGGTTAATTATTTAATTACATCAAGGATGTTGAGTGCTCCCACTCAATCAAATTTACAGGACTTATGTCTAATTTCTATAAGTCTATTTTAAAGTTTCTAAAGTTAATCCTCAAACTGTCAAGTCAAATTCAATATTTAAAGTGAGAAACTTATCAAACACTATAAATGAAATATCAAATTTACCTCCATCCTATTTGTTAACTCCCATGAATCGAAAGTATGATGCACTACAGGATGAGATGCACTTCATCATCAGGTCAATGTACATTCAAATAAGAAAGTTGAAACTAATCAACATGTTTCAAGTTGATCTGATTAAACATTCTTAAGGTTAAACAATTATATGAGAATAAAATGCCAAGATTCCATTATGCAAGAGAATCAAAATAATTCTTAATTATAAAATTTTGATTATAGCATATAGATCTATCTCATCTGTGTAAACTCACCATACATAAAAACCTTCATTTCCTCCAATATCAGAATGGGAAACTTGCACTCTTCTGCATCCCTGGCTATGTATATACACTCTTCTATCCTTTGAGAAAAACCATTGTATGTTATTGACCAAATTTCATCATATGTAACCAATCTATTACAACGTATAGTATATATCATCTAGGGAACAATTTACTAAGTGGCCATTATGAACATGTAGCCATACAATCTTGTGGTAGTAACCTTTCTTCTTGATCCACTGTGTCCTTAACAGCCTGATAAAACTCTAACCATGAAGAAGAGTTGGAATCCAAAGGACCCCATGAAAATGTTAGATTTGGACTTGCAGGGCAAGCAGTAACCAAATCGAAAACTAAAATTGGTTTGAGGATCTGTGGAAAGTTGAATGCTAAATTATCTACTTTGTGTTCATAAATTTTCCCATTTCGGTCCAATTTGTATCGAGATGTACCCTGAAATTCACCCTTAGCCTCCCATGGAACCTGGGGCACACCCCTGAGGTTCCACCTGATCAATATGACATTCTCCAAAGGCTACCATATCCTATACACATCTAGAGCAATCTCACGGAACAAAATTTTACCATGAAATCTAACAGAAAATGACACATACACATAGCATAAAAATACACATCTCAAAGATGAAAATTAAAATACTGAAATGATCAAATTCAACATTGAAAGGCAATCTGTTGTTGCTCTGCCTCACTTAGTGTTGGACATTGACTCCCCACTGTTAAAGCATGCTTGCTCTGTTGTTGCTCTGCCTCACTTGATCCTACTTTTGCCAAGCCAAAATCAGATAACTTGGAATGATATCCTTCACCTAACAGGATATTGGAGCATTTCAGGTCTTCATATATGATAAAAGGTTTCATTTTACTATGCAAATACTCTAAGCCTCTAGCTGCACCAACTGCTATTTTTGATTCTTGTATTCCAGTCAATTGATTTTCTACCACATGGAAGATCTAGCAAAATGAAAGAAAGAAAAAGATATAAACCATGGAGACAAATAATACCATTGCCAGTACATTCTAATTTGATTCTTTGTCAGCTTCCAACATATAACTATTCTCTTTGTCACCTTCTAGTATATGCATTGAAAAATAAAAACCTATTGAGTGTTTGAGTTGCATTCTATGTACACGATATTACCAATTTCCTTCTTCAGCTCTTATCCCTGCCCAATATTAACATTAAAGTGTATTTGAAAACAAAATAAAAAAACTACTATTAGCAAAAAAATAAAATAGATTTTGTTAGAACAAGATGAAAGTGACTTACCTCAATAGTAGTTATAGGTGTGGCCGCATGATGATCAATCAAATATTGCCTATCCTCCCTCAAATATTCACCCAATTATAATCATTACATAACTATCAAATAACACTTATAGGTAACTTAAGTAATACCCACCACAAGGCCCTTCATTTCCCGCCAAAAATTTCATGTAAACCCTGTTCGGATATTTATCAGTGTCCAACTTGCTATTCAATATTCATAATTTTTGGAAACTACACATTCACTTGTATGACTTATTAAGAGAGATTCGTCCAGCATGAAAACATCATCACCATTAAATTCTGAATCAAGCCCTTCATGTCCATCAAATTCCTTGAGTCCTACCAATGCCTTAATTGGAATCTTAGGCTCTTGATCCAAAGAAAAAGCTCCTCTAGCCAATGGAAGAAGCTCATAGTTTGGCTCATGATCCTCATTAAGGTTGTCAACAAATTCATTAAGGTTGTCAACAAACTCATAAGGCAGCTCTCAACTAGTCAACCTCTCTATTTTCGGATTAGCAATCCCACATAAAACTAAGTCAAATAGAAGAAGCATTTTCTTCAAATAGAAGAAGCTCTTAACTTGCTTTTACCATGACTTACATTTAGTTCCTTTTTGGTTATGTCTTTATTATAAGTTGTGTTCAGAAATGTGAGCACTTCATTAGTTGCAATGTGAAGGGAGGAATTTAATGAGAAAACCCCATTTGAGATTGACCTTACACTACAGTGTAGGGGTCAATAATGAGACTGCAATGTAGAGTTATTACATAAGGCATGAGAATTATGGCTTCGGGGTTTGCTTTTATGTGAATTTGGAAATTGCAGGCATAGGGACAAAGGCAACATTCACTAAAGTAGGACTAGTGGGGAAGATCCCTTTGTAGCTAAGTTCATAGGGTTTTCTTTATGTTCTTTCTTTATCAATCAGAATGGTATATGGAACCAAAACCCCAACAAGTTATGCATTCTCCACTGCTGCTAGCTGCAATCTGCAATCTGCAATGTATTTGCCAATGTTTTTCATTTGCACCAATTCCCAATTACGTAGCCACTTGATGGCATTGTCAAACACACAACCATGTACACACATACACACACACATACATACAACTGAAACATGATAGAAAAATAGTCTACACTAGGCATCGGTGTTTTCTAAAACCTTATCACCCTTACAAGCGATTGAAAAAAGCATTTAATGGAAGTCAAGAGCACGAAACTCCACCGATATCGTTGACAGGTGAGCAGGTCTTCCCCATTTGAGAATTTGTTGTGTGAAGATCCGCAGAGACCAGAGCTGGAAGAGGAAGCCGTCCTGAGAGCTTGAGATGAGTTTGTGAGTGATTGTGAGGTCCTAGAGGTGGAGGAGACATCCCCACTACTTGTATTTCTGAAATCTTTCATTCTCTTCTCTTTGTTGTAAAGGAAGCTTCCCAGTTATGGAAAGCTAAATCCTCTATTGGATCTTCCTTGTAAGTACTTGATGTAAATATCTTTTTATCTATTTAATGATATTTTGTGTGTTCACTATGCTATTAGAACTTCATTCTACCATGCTTTTGCCTTGATCGCGTAGATGCATGTGTTTTTAGGATCATTCAACAGTGGAAACTTGTCTGATTCTTAGAACTTGATAGGACAGGGCTAGTTTGTTGTATTTTCACGGGGAATTGGGGTACGGTAACCTAGTGTTTGTATGTTTGTCTTAATGCAGTCCTGGCCGAGTTTAGTCCAATAAGAGGAATTTGCGGATGATGCTTGGTTAGGATTAGGCTAGACTATCATGAGGAATTAGGGTTTAGAATTTCAAGAGACACCATAGAACGAATAAGCATTGTTAAGTAGAGAATATCCTTCTAGCATCAGGCACCTATTAGGAAGACCAACGTGTCGTCTACTTGTTTGTACGCATCATTTCTCACGTGATTTTTCCCTTTTAATAGTTAGCTTACACACCTATTCATAGTAAACACATCTTTTTTCACACTAGACATCTATTTACTGAAATAACTTTACCAAGTAACGCAAGTTCCCCGAGAGTTTGATACTCAGTTCTTATGTTTTATACTATTTGCGTGATCCGGTGCACTTGCCAGACACGAACAAGTTTTTTGGCGCCGTTACCGGCGAACTTCTTTTTATTTGGAAAGTTAGTTCATTTTTAGGTGTTTATTCTTTATTCGTTGTTCTTTGATTATCTGTGAATATTTGCTTTCTATTTATATTTATCTTCTCTTATTAAATTGGATAGCCGCTATGTCTGTTAGTATTTTATATGCATAGATCTCCCACAGGCAATTTAGTTCCTCTGGACTTAGAAATTGAAGCTACATTGAGAACGAACAGGGTGGAGAGGAGAAGGAAGCTTCTGCAAGACAGAACAGTCGCATCCATTCTTGAGGAAGAAACTCATTTTTCTGATTCATTATCACCTGATTCACCATTATCAAGGGAATCCGCTACTCAATTGCCTGAAGCCACTATCATGGCACACGAACAACACCAGAGGATCACCCTTGAGGATTATTCAAGCAGCTCAGTGCCGCAATTCTTTACTAGCATTGCACGTCCTGAAGTGCAAGCTCACAACATCAACTACCCGCATTCTTTGATTCATTTAATACAGGGGAATTTATTCCAAGGATTGCCTAATGAAGACCCCTATGCACATTTGGCAACTTTTATCGAAATATGCAACACTGTTAAGATTGCTAGTGTGCCAGATGAAGCTATAAGACTCAGCCTATTCTCATTCTCATTGGCAGGAGAGGCCAAGAGGTGGCTTCACTCGTTTAAGGGTAACAGTCTGAAAACCTGGGAAGAAGTTGTTGAAAAGTTTCTAAAGAAATACTTCCCAAAGTCCAAGAATGTGGAAGGGAAAGCTACAATCTCTTAATTTCATCAGTTCTCTGATGAATGTCTGAGTGAAACATTGGAGAGGTTTAGAGGTTTATTGAGAAGAACTCCCACCCATGGGTTGTCCAAGCCAATCCAATTGAATATGTTCATAGATGGACTAAGACCACAAACCAAGCAACTACTAGATGCTTCTGTAGGGGGAAAATAAAGCTAAAGACCCCGAAAGAAGCAATTGAGCTAATTGAGAATATGTCAGCCAGTGATCATGCCATTCTGTGCGATAAAACCCATCAACCCACAAAGAAAAGCTTGTTAGAACTATCATCACATGACGCTTTATTGGCACAAAATAAGTTGCTTTCTAAGCAACTTGAGATTTTAACATTAACACTTGGTAAGTTGCCAACTAAACTTTCCATTGGTCAAACTTCACATTCTTCTGTTTTGCAGATTACAGGTTGTACCATCTATGGTGAGGCTCATGAAACAGGCCAATGTATTCATGTTGAAGAAAACACACAAGAAATTCATTATATGGGAAATCAACAGAGACAAGGGTATACTCAAGGAGGATTTTCAGGATTCTAGCAGAGTCCTTATAATCAGCAAGGACAGTGGAGGTCGCACCCGGGCAATCAGTTCAACAAAGACCAGGGTGGACCTTCGAACAGGCCAATCCAACAAGGGCCCAACATCTTTCAAAGGACTACTAAGCTGGAGGAGACTTTGACTCAGTTTATGCATGTAACAATGTCAAATCATACAAGCACTGAAGAACCTTGAGGTCTAGGTGGGACAATTGGCCAAGCAGATAGCTGACAAGTCATCCAACAGTTTTGTGGCAAATACAGAAAAGAATGCCAAGGAGGAATACAAAGCTGTGATGACAAGGAGTAAAAGGTTTGTGGAGGATGAGGAAGAGGAGAGTGTTGGGCTCAGGAAGAAAGCTATTGAAAAGAAAGGTACTGATGGTAAGAAAAATGAGGTGAGAGGTGAAAAAAATCAGGAAAAAGAAAAACAAATAATGGTCAAGAAAAAAGAATTGAATGACCAAGAAAAAGAAAAAGAAGTAGAAAAAGAAAAAGAAAATAAAGAATTTGAAAAAGATGAAAAAATGAGAATGAAAAGAAGAGTAGAAGTGAAAAAAGCTGTGAATGAAGATATGGAAGTACCATATCCTGTGGTACCTTCCAAGAAGGAGAAGGACTGACATTTGGCGAGATTTTTAGATATTTTCAGGAAACTGGAAATAACCATGCCCTTCGGAGAAGCTTTACAGCATATGCCACGCTACTCCAAATTCTTGAAGGATATGTTAACAAGGAAACATAAGTATATTCACCAAGAACACATTGTAGTGGAAGGAAATTGTAGTGCTGTGATTCAAAAGATCCTTCCACCTAAGCATAAAGACCTTGGGAGTGTAACTATTCCTTGTTCAATTGGAGAAGTCACTGTGGTAAAAGCTCTTATTGACTTAGGAGCCAGTATAAATCTAATGCCACTCTCCATGTGCAGAAGGTTAGGAGAGTTGGAGATCATTATTCGGCTTTCGACAAGTGCACTGGATTGCATAAGTAGTATAAAACGGTAAGAACCGAGTATCGAACTCTCGGGGAACTTGTGTTATTTGGTAAGTTATTTCAGCAATTAAGTGTCTGGTATGTAAAGATAAGTGTGAATATGAACAGGTGTATAAACTATCTGTGCAAAAAGAAAGAAAATCACGCGAGAGAAATGATGTGTAGAAACAAATAGAAACACGTTGGTCTTCCTAATAGGTGCCTGATGCTGAAAAGATATTCTCTATCTAACAATGCTCATGTGTTCTTATGGTGTCTCCTGAGATACTAAACCCCGATTCCTCATGATAGTTTAGCCTATTCCTGATCAAGCATCGTCTGCAGATTCGTCCTGTAAGACTAAACTCAACCAGGACCGCATTAAGACACACATACACAACTAACTTATCGCACCCCGATTCCTCGTGATAGTACGATAACTTAGCCCTGTACTATCAAGGACTTTAGTGTTAGACCAGTTTCCACTATTGAATGACCCTAACAAAGCATGCATCTACGTGATCAAGGTAAAGATATACTGGAGTGAAAAGCAGATAGCATAGAGAACACACAAAACATCATTAAATAGATAAAAATATATTTACATTAGGTACTTAAAGGGAAGATCCAACAGAGGATTTAGCTTTCCATACCAGGAAGCCTTCTTTACAACAAAGAGAAGAACAAGATGAAGGATTTCAAAAAAAAAAAACAAGTGGTGAGGATGTCTCTTTCACCTCCAGGATCTGACAATCACTCACAAACTCATCTCAAACTCTCAAACCGGCTCCTGCTTCAAGCTCTGGTCTCTGCAGATCTTCACACAGCAAAATCTCTCAAAACTCTCTAGAACTTGGACCTTTCTCTCTCTAGAAACCATAGAAATGCAAAGCTTTGAATCCCAGTCCAAACTCCTTCTCTGAAATCTGATTTTAGGCTTAAATAGGTGACCTTGTTCGTGCTCGTGCGCTTAGCGCACTTATGGACTACTTAGCGCAGATTAGTGAATTTCGGCTTAGCGCGTGCCTTTCTCGCTTAGCGGATGAACTGAAGCGGTGCGCTTAGTGAGATGAAGTGGTGCGCTTAGCGAACCTGTACAGATCATCTTCTTCCAGAGTCTTCCTCGCGCTTAGCCCATGAGTGTTGCGCTTAGCGGATGCTCGCTAAGCCAGCAGATTGGCTTAGCGGATGCTCGCTAAGCCAGTAGATTGGCTTAGCGAGAAGGTGAAAAACAAAACTTTTCAAAGCTTGCCTAATTAACCTAAAATTGAGAGAAAATGATTATTAAACACAAAAAATTGAAGTACTAAATATTTATTACCTATACTTAACAAAAAATACTTATAACACTACAAAATAACCATAAATTGGAAGAGTTTGATACAATTTACACAAGTTTTATACACAAAAGTTAGTCATTTTCACCGACTAACAATCATGCCCACTAAAATAACTTTACAATTGGTTGACTGCTCCATTACCAGACCATATGAAGTAATTGAAGATGTGCTGGTTAGAGTGAAACATTTTATCTTCCCGACAGACTTCGTGGTAATGGATATCTGTGAAGATAGTGACATTCTTGTAATATTGGGGAGACCATTCATGTTAATTGCAAGCTGCATAGTTGACATGGGTAGAAAGAAGTTGGAGATGGGTTTTAAGGATCAGAAAATTGATTTTGATTTGTTTGTTGAAGACAAGCCTGCTCCAAGATAAAATGTTTGCTTACAGGTAATGGAGGTGGATCAAGAGGTTCTGCAGGTAAGATCCAAAACATGAGATCACCCATTGAGGTAAATGCGTCAAGCTAATGACGTTAAAGAAGTGCTTCCTGGGAGGCAACCTAGTTTTCATTTCTGTTATCTTTGTTTTTCATGCATTATATCATGTGGAACTTGCTTTACAATCTGTACATTAGAGTATATCAGCTTACCCTTGATTGTTAGATATAAGGGTTTCAATTTGTTGAGGAAGGGACTGAAAAATTACTTAGAAAACATTTTCTGAAAAACAGTCCTTTCGCTAAGCGCAAGCCTCGCGCTAAGCGCATCTTTGTTCATGCGCTAAGCCGCGATTCTCACGTGCTTAGCGATCGACCCTGGCATCTGAGGCTGATTTGGTCCGCTAAGCTAGCCAAGGCTGAGCTAAGCCAATTTCAACTTGATTTGAATTTGGCTAAGCGACGGTCTAACCGCTAAGCGTCATGTAGTGTTTGGCTAAGCGCGACTAGTTTTTGCCAAGCTCATTTCTTTGCGGCCAGAACTGGGATTCCTGGAGCTAAGTGCCAATCATGGTGGCTAAGCTGAATTCCTTGCGGCAATGTAAGCGCTAAGCGACCCCTTATCAGCTAAGTGGTCTCTCCTCTGTACTTAAAATGCATCATTTTAGTTAAGCCGATAGAGAGCCTGTCTTAGCGAGAGTTGCAGGTTTTTTGATCTGCATAACTCGCTAAGTGGTTTTATCCGAGCGCTAAGCCAAGCCTTTTGTTTGTGCAAAAAAAAAAAGATTGATTTTTGAATTTGAAATGTCGGCTAAGCATAAGGATTCGTAGAGAGAAGAATAAAATGTAATCTGATCAATTAGATGGAGTTAGATGTAAGACAAATATCAAGGAAAGTAGCTTAAACCACAGTCTCACGGCTACTATTTCACTCACGCACAAGTGTTTAAGCTATTCATCAGTAACAACTAGCAAGAGGTCCAATCTTTGAATTTCATCTCATGCCATAAAGTCAGAAATGTATAAACAGAATCAGAAGGACTTTCTCAGGCTTGTAGTGAGGCTTGGCTACAAAAATTCATTGGTTTTTCTAGGATTCAAAAGTTTAGATTCTAATAGAGCACAAATCCTAGACTTATCCCAATGGTCTTTTTACTACAATTGGCTTGCTCACTAGCTTTTCACTTTCATTTTCTTTTGACCTTGTTACATCAACACACTTTTCTTCTTTCTTTTTTTTTTAACAAACAACTTGTGTGTTGTATGTGCTGTTGCTTTATCTCTTTCTTTGCATCCCAATTAGTTTCACTCCCCCAAATTTGGGGTATATTTGCCTTGAACTATATGCTCTCCTAGAATCTAAACAAGGTATCTGGAGAGTATCATTCAAGTTAAGGGTTAAATTTATTGACAAACTCATTCAGCTCACAAAGGGTGCAAATGATAGAATTATAATTCAAGGTAAGCTTTTTGGTCAAAAGGCTTGTGTATGTACAATCATGGCCTTCATCATGTTCTCGTTTATACATTTCATTCTAAAATTTAGAGATTCATGCAAAGATTATTACTCACAACTAGTCGTTCACTCACAGTTTAAGTTCACACTCTCACCAGTATTGGTTCAAGCTTTTCTTTCTCAATCAATCTGTCTACTGACTAACAATTCTAATTGCAAGTTCACATTCTTGTTCTTTCTTTGTCTAACATACACACTTGCTTAAACTCATGAAAAGAAGCACAAATTCCATCAAAATCATGCATTCAATTCAAAATAAAGACATACACCCATTTTTCACAAAAAGATAAGAGTGTTTTACTGCCATGTCATCAAAAACTAAGATAAACTATTCAAAATGCTTCAGAATAAGCAAACCAATTATTCATAAATAAAACTAGCAAAAAGGAATTACTGTACTAAAACCATAATTAAAATAATAATAAACCAAATGGCACAAAAAATATCATCAGTAATTGAAAAATCCTATGATCGATCCTGAGTATCTTGTGTTTGAACATCCTCCTCGCCTGTTAAGTGAAGCATAGGTGTAGCTGTAAGAGAGGTGTTCGGAGACAAGACTGGTGTAGTCTGATCCTCAGGATATGGAAACAATGCCTTCCAAGGTTATTTTGATGATGCCAAAGAATCAAGAGTTAAGCAAAGTTTCAAGCAAAGATTCAAGAATCATGTTTCAAGATTCAAGAATCAAGTTTCAAGAATCAAGAATCAAGAAGAATCAAGATCAAGATTCAAGAATCAAGAGAAGACTCAATCAAGATAAGAATTAAAAAGTTTTTCAAAACATTGAGTAGCACATGAAGTTTTCACAAAATCTTTTACCAAAGAGTTTTACTCTCTTGTAATCAATTATCAGAAGGTAGTAATCGATTACCAGTAGCCAGCATTGTTTTTCAAATTGATTTACAAAGCTGTAATCGATTACCATAATCATGTAATTGATTACCAGTGTTTTTAAAACGTTAAGATTTTCAAAATTCAAAATGAAGAGTCACATCTGTTGATGTGTAATCGATTACACCTTAATGGTAATCGATTACTAGTGACTGTTTTCGAAAAATTCATTTCCAAAAGTCACAATTCTTCAAGTGACTTGTTTCTGAAGATTCTTTCAAAAGTCACAACTTTTCTAAGTGACTATTTTAAAAGAAATTGCCAAGAGTCACAAACTTTGACTTGAGTCATCAAAAGATTATAAATATGTGACCATGGCATGGATTTGAAAATGATCCATCATTTCTTTCAATCATTCTATCTTTCAACATCTTCTTTCATTTCTTTCAGAACTTTCTGGTTTCATCTTCTCTTCATCTTTCTAAAAGTTTTTGTTCAAAACTTTCTCTTCCAAGAAAAGTTCTTTGTTTAAAAACTTGTGCTATTCATCTTTTCATTTTCTTCTCCCTTTGCCAAAAATAATTCGACAAGGACTAACCGCCTGAATTCTTTTTGTGTCTCTCTTCTCCCTTTGCCAATAAGAATTTGCCAAGGACTAACCGCCTGAATTCTTTTTGTGTCTCTCTTCTCCCTTTTCCAAAAGAACAAAGGACTAACTGCCTGAATTCTTTTGTGTATCCCTTCTCCCTTTGCCAAAAAGAATTCGCCAAGGACTAACCGCCTGAATTCTGTTTGTATCTCTCTTCTCCCTTTTCCAAAAGAATAAAGGACTAACCGCCTGAATTCTTTTGTGTCTCCCTTCTCCCTTGTAAAAGAATTCTAAATGACACAGTCTGAGAATTCTTTTGATTCTTCCCTTTCTCATAAACAAAAGATTTCAAAGGACTAACCGCCTAAGAATTTTTTTGTTTCCCCTTTCACAAAGTTTCGAAGGACTAACCGCCTAAGAAATTTGTCTTAACACATTGGAGGGTACATTCTTTGTGATACAAGTAGAGGGTACATCTACTTGGGTTGTTTTGACTGAGAACAAGAGAGGGTACATCTCTTGTGGATCAGTTCTAGTGGAGGGTACATCCACTAGGTTGTTCAAAGAGAACAAGGGAGGGTACATCCCTTGTGGATCTTTGCTTGTAAAGGAATTTACAAGGTTGAAAATAAATCTCAAGGACCACAGGTCGCTTGGGGACTGGATGTAGGCACGGGTTGTTGCCGAACCAGTATAAAACTCTTGTGTGTTTGTCTTCTTCTTCCCTACTCTTTTAATTTCCACTGTGCACTTTAATTATTGTTTTTAATTTTGGTAATATTAAGAAGGATATATTTTTAATTAGTAAAGGTTTGTTAATAATTAATTCAGCCCCCCCTTCTTAATTATTCCGAGGCCACTTGATCCAACAAGTGGTATCAGAGCAGGTATCTTGTAGAAAGTTTAACAACTTCAAGATTCATGGCCTCTTTAAATTCTTTGTTTTTCAAAAGTAATTTCAGGTATATGTCATTCCAAGATCATGATGAAGATCAAGCCAACTTGTGTCTCATGACAAAATCTCATGAGAACTACAAAGAAGAATATGTAAGGAAGAAGTGGTACATCGGCAGTGGTTGTTCAAAGCATATAACGGGAGATGTATCCAAATTTACAACCATTTCCCCCAAGAAAAGTGGACATGTTACATACGACGACAACAATACCAGTAAAATCTCAAAAGAGGTAACATCTAAGCCATCTCTATTAATTAAGGTATGATTAGTATTTACAATTAAGTTATTTTTGTGGCAAATAGAAAATAATTGTTGAAATTGTTTGATTGTGTTTACAATGTTTAAATAACTATATTTAGTATGTATGATTAATTGAATTTTGTTTGAATTGATTAATGCTTGAATTGCTTATGTTTTGTTTCTAAGACGATTAGATTCTGTTAAAAAATTAAAAAATGTTTTGACATGTTAAGATAATTGAATAATTACCATGATGTGTGTTGATGATTGTTATTTGATTATGTTAAAATTTATTATGATTAATTAACTATATTTAGTTTAAAGAATTTCAATATAAATCATTGATTTTTTTTGTCTTTGGTAATTGTGTCCAACTAGTTGAAAGTTTGAAAATTAAAATTTGCAAGTTATTGGATGTTTGAAAATTAAAATTTGGAAGTTATTGGAAGTTTGAAAATTAAAATTTGGAAGTAGTTGGAAGTTTGAAAATGAAAATTTGGAAGTTATTGGAAGTTTGAAAATTAAAAGTTGGAAGTTGGAAGTGGAAGTTTGAAAGTTGAAAATGGAAGTTGGAAGTTGAAAAAGGAAGTTACTGGAAGTTGAAATTTAAAATTTAAAATTTGAAATTTTTTTGAAATAGAAATTTTTGTGCATAGTTAGTTGATTGTTAATTAAATTTAATTAATTTGAAATGTTTGATGATTGATTGTGTTTGAGAGTTATTATGATTTTTTTATTATATTTGAAGGTTATGTTGATTAAGATAGTGAATATGTATTTTTTATGGGTGCAAAATAGTTTGTTTTAATGTCTTTTTGTTATGTGTTTAAACTTGATTATCTTGTTTACTTATTTGGTACTTAGTGAATTATGTTTTGAAACTTTATTAGTACTTTACTTTCCAAAAGTTTAAAACTTGTTAGTTGCTTTATGTGTTATGGTTCTACTTAGTTATTTTTGATGACTTATGACTTATTTGATACATATGTTTTTAATATGATTTGTGGATGATTTATTATCTTGTTTGATTTTTATAAGTTTTTCTCTCTTGTATGAATACAGTTATTGTATGTTTATCCATTTGTGTATGATTTGACATGATTGGATTTTTATCAAAATTATATTGATATGCTAAAATAATTGAGATAAGTAATGAGTTACCATATATGTTTTCATAAATAATTTTTGTTACTTAGAATTAAGTTTTGATTCTCTAATAATAGATTTAGATTATAATTATATTTTTTTAAGCCTTGTATTTGGCTATGTTTTTATGACATTTGAATACTTAGTATTTCTTTTAATACTTGCTTAGTATGACTGAACATGATGATTATATTGACTTGCTCTTGGTTGTTTATGATTATGTGTTTTAAACTTAATTACTTTAATGATATATGACTAGTGGTATGTACTTACATTTGGAATTATGTTTTATTTGAATATTGTGGATGACTTGCTAGTTTATTTGATGTTATGAATGAAGTATTGTCTTTCTAAGTTTGATGAATGGTTAAGTTATATTGTTTGATTATTTTCTATTCTTTTGTATGACATTTATGTATGGTTTTTATATTTCTTACCTTTCTAAGTTTGATGAATGGTTAAGTTATCTTGTTTGATTGTTTTCTATTCTTTTGTATGATTAGTCATTTATGTATGTTTTATATGTCTTACATACTCTGGCTTTTTGTTGATGCCAAAGGGGGAGAGAAATAGGGATTAAATCAAGAACTCACATAAGTAATTAACTTAATTTCAAGTGAAGCATAAATTCAAAAACAAATGGGGAGAATATGGAGAAGTAAGTGAGTGATTGACTAGGAAAAAGAATGTGTGTGTGTTTCTTGATTTCAGGGTTGTCATCATCAAAAAGGGGGAGATTGTGGAAGCAATGCCTTCCAAGGTTGTTTTGATGATGCCAAAGAATCAAGAGTTAAGCAAAGTTTCAAGAAAAGATTCAAGAATCAAGTTTCAAGATTCAAGATTCAAGAATCAAGTTTCAAGAATCAAGAATCAAGAAGAATCAAGATCAAGATTCAAGAATCAAGAGAAGACTCAATCAAGATAAGTATTAAAAAGTTTTTCAAAACATTGAGTAGCACATGAAGTTTTCACACAATCTTTTACCAAAGAGTTTTACTCTCTTGTAATCGATTACCAGAAGGTAGTAATCGATTACCAGTAGCCAGCATTGTTTTTCAAATTGATTTCCAAAGTTGTAATCGATTACCATAATCATGTAATTGATTACCAATGTTTTCAAAATGTTAAGATTTTCAAAATTCAAAATGAAGAGTCACATTTGTTGATGTGTAATCGATTACACCTTAATGGTAATCGATTACTAGTGACTGTTTTTGAAAAATTCATTTCCAAAAGTCACAATTCTTCAAGTGACTTGTTTCTGAAGATTCTTTCAAAAGTCACAACTTTTCTAAGTGACTAGTTTTAAAAGAAATAGCCAAGAGTCACAAACTTTGACTTGAGTCATCAAAAGATTATAAATATGTGACCATGGCATGAATTTGAAAATGATCCATCATTTCTTTCAATCATTCTATCTTTCAACATCTTCTTTCATTTCTTTAAGAAATTTTTGGTTTCATCTTCTTTTCATCTTTCTAAAAGTTTTTGTTCAAAACTTTCTCTTCCGAGAAAAGTTCTTTGTTCAAAAACTTGTGCTATTCATCTTTTCATTCTCTTTTCCCTTTGCCAAAAAGAATTCGACAAGGACTAACCGCCTGAATTCTTTTTGTGTCTCTCTTCTTCCTTTTCCAAAAGAACGAAGGACTAACCGCCTGAATTCTTTTGTGCCTCCCTTCTCCCTTGTCAAAGAATTCTAAACGACATAGTTTGAGAATTCTTTTGATTCTTCCTTTTCCCATAAACAAAAGATTTCAAAGGACTAACCGCCTGAGAATTCTTTTGTTTCCCCTTTCACAAAGTTTCGAAGGACTAACCGCCTGAGAACTTTGTCTTAACACATTGAAGGGTACATTCTTTGTGATACAAGTAGAGGGTACATCTACTTGGGTTATTGTGATTGAGAACAAGATAGGGTACATCTCTTGTGGATCAGCTCTAGTGGAGGGTACATCCACTAGGTTGTTCAAAGAGAACAAGGGAGGGTATATCCCTTGTGGATCTTTGCTTGTAAAGGAATTTACAAGGTTGAATAGAAATCTCAAGGATCGCGGGTCGCTTGGGGACTGTATGTTGGCACGAGTTGTTGCCGAACCAGTATAAAACTCTTGTGTGTTTGTCTTCTTCTTCCCTACTCTTTTAATTTCCACTGTGCACTTTAATTATTGTTTTTACTTTTGGTAATATTAAGAAGGATAGATTTTTAATTAGTAAAGGTTCGTTAATAATTAATTCAACCCCCCTTCTTAATTATTCCGAGGCCACTTGATCCAACACAGGAGTGGAAGGGTATGTTGCCTGCTGAAGTGAAGCTGTATCTGCCACTGGTACTGAAGGCTCAGAAGTGGCCTGAAGAGATTTGTCGAAAGTGGCTGCAACTTCTTGTGTTTGATCTGCCTTCTTCCTTCTGACCAAGGGCTCTGGAATGGTAGTCTCGGATGACTCATCCTCCATCTGCTGTGGTACTTGGGCTGTGGGACCTTCATCTTCCTTGTGAAGAGAAGACTGAGTTACGGGCCAGGCTTCCCACTCATTAAACTGCTCTATTGAAGGAATAGTGTCTGGAGGTGCCACCATTTGTAAACTTTGTAATAAGATAATCTGCCCCTGATGGATGCTTTGAAGCATGGCTTCAAAACACTGAAAATCTGCAGGAGCTGAGGCAGAAGGAGCTGTTAGGGTACGTGCTGGAAGAAGAGTTGTAGATGTGGAAGGGGCCTCAGCTGGCCTTGTCCTCGCTCTCTTGGCCCCTCTGATAGTAACTGCTAGACCATCTCAGTGTTCCAACAGTTTTTCCTGATATAGGCCAAGTTAATGACTGGGTTCAGGCGTTTGAAGACCAGGCTACCAGAAGCAACCCCTCTGTACTTACATAAAGCGGTGATAAGAGCAGGGAACCCAAGTCTAGAAGAATTAGACTGGGCCATAGATGTAATCTGACCAGAGATGAAAGCTCTCACATTCATGTCCATCTGAGAGACTAGGCCAAAGATCAGCCTAGCTTGATCTACTGTCAGGTCCGAGGTGTGGGAAGTAGGAGCCAGGTTGGAGTACGAGAGAACACTCCACACCTGAGCAAGAGTTGTTAAATCTTTCCTGAGAATCTTCCCAGGATGGCCTTCTACATTCAAAACAAACCCCCGACCTGGGATACATAAGGCAACCTCAATTTCTCTAATATCAACAGGCAACCTGTAGTATCTAGAATATGTGAGTAAGGTTTCACCCTCAACTAGTACCACAAGTGTCTCCAGAAAAGTGTTGAGACTGTGTGCATCAATCTTCACCACATGGCCTCTGACCCTGACTTGTTTTGGTGAAGGTCCTACGGAGCTGTAAAGATTGGCTTAAAACTCCTTCACCAAAGCTAGATCTATGTTGTTTTCAACTAAATTGGTGAGGCGTTTATGGAAGTTATGCCTCTCCAATTCAGCCTTAAACTCGTCCAGCTCAGTGTGGTATATTTCTACCTTCCTCTTAGGCAGTATATGTCTTCCTAGAACATTATTTGTGTATCGGGTCCAAGCCTCAAAGAAGTGGAACCTCCTTGTATCATACTGAGATGTGGGCTTTGTACCAATACTCTTTCTCTTTTTGGAAGCTATCTGCAGACAAAGGAACCAAACAATTAATCAGGACACAATTTATTCAAATTTCAAAAATTGAAAAATAAAACTAAAAAAAGACACTATCCGCTTAGCGAGACATGGTCCGCTTAGCGACATGTGGAGCCGCTTAGCAGAAGTTGCAGAAATTTAGCTTCTGCAGAATTGGCTTAGCTGGACAACACCCGCTAAGCTAAACATCTGCCGCAAGGGTATGCGCTAATCTCCTTAAAGGCTGCGCTTAGCGGCACCAACTCTTCAAAAATTCCACTAAGTATTGGGAGCTTAGGGAGCAAAGCTCGCTTAGCTCAGCAGATGCCGCAACAAATCGTGCTAGGCCCAGGAAAGCTCGGCTTAGCATGTGGCTATCAATAAAAAATTGTCTAAGTTACTTGGGCTTAGCGATTCAGCCTCGCTTAGCCACATGTAGCTCAACAAGAGGATGAGTGTTCATCCTCAAAGGATGAACTCGCTTAGTGCGGTAGGTTCGCTTAGCGAGTTCTTCCGAGAATGCCTATATACACAATGAGTACTGATGAAGTCGCTTAGCGCAGCATTCTTGCTTAGAGAGTTCATCGCGTTTTCTAGAAAACGCAGAAATTGCTGTTCATTTTCTTGCACTTTTCAAGCCTCAAAATGGCATATCAGACATGCAATGTGTGCATCATACTCAATACAGTATACAAGCGTATATAGTCCTAATCTTAAACTAATTCTAACAAAACATAAAAACCCTAAAACTCTAAAACTACAGTTGAAGTCTTCTACCCTAAAGTTTAGACAAGAAAAAGAGAAAAAGAATCAAGGAACTTACTTGGATTGTTAATGCTTTGGGATTGGAAGTAGACAATGCAAAGAGAAAGCACAAATACAAAATGCGCAAATTTTTGGAGAAAGAGAGAGTGCAGAGAAGGAGTTTCCAAAATTTGGCAAGTGTGAGTGTAACTGCTGTTACACTCACTTCAGCAGTTTTTGACACTTTCGCTTAGTGGACCGCTGCTCTAAGTGAGCCAGAGAGACATTTGGTTTCTCAACTAGGCTCGCTTAGTGGACCTGCGCGCTTAGCCGACGTTTCAAATTCAAAATCAGTTTTTTTTTTTTTAACAGAGGCTTGGCTTAGCGACAGGATCAAACCACTTAGCGAGGTTTGCAGATCCGAAAAGTTGTAACTCTCGCTAAGCCAGGCTATGGCTGGCTTAGCTAAAATGATGCATCTTAAGTACAGAGGAGCATGCGCTTAGCTGATAAGGCCTCTCTTAGCGCTCACATTGCCGCAAGGAATTCAGCTTAGCTGCCATGACTGGCGCTTAGCTTCATGGACCTTAGTTATGGCCGTAAGGAATTGCGCTTGGCGACACTGAGTCGCGCTTAGCCAAGGATAAGGTGTCGCTAAGCGGTTTGGCTAAAGCTTAGCCGAATTCAGATCGAATTGAAGTTGGCTTAGCTCAGCCTTGGCCAGCTTAGCAGACCAAATCAGCCTCAGATGCAAGGGTTAGGCGCTAAGCGCTTGAGACTCGCGGCTTAGCACATGACCAAAGATGCGCTTAGCGCGAGGCTCGCACTTAGCGAAAGGACTGTTTTTCAGGAAAAATGTTTTGTAAGTTATATATCAGTCCTTTTCTCAACAAATTGAAACCCTTATGTTAAATATTCAAAGATAAGATGATATACTCCAATGTACAAATTATAAAGCAAGTTCCAAATGATTAAATGCATGAAAAACAAAAACAACGAAAATTAAAACTGGGTTGCCTCCCAGGAAGCGCTTCTTTAACGTCATTAGCTTGACGCTTTTACCTCACTGGGTGATCTTATGTTTTGGTTCTTACTTTCAGAACCTCTTGACCTCCTTCCATTACCTGTAAGCAGACATTGTGTTCTGGAGCAGGCTTGTCTTCAATAAACAAATCAATATCAATCTTCTGATCTTCAAAACCTAGCTCCAGCTTTCTCTTCCCCATATCAACTATGCAGCTTGCGGTCAACATGAATGGCCTTCCCAATATTATAGGGATGTCAGTATCTTCAGAGATATCCATTACCACAAAGTCTGCCAGGAAGATAAAATGTTTTACTCTGACCAACACATCTTCAATTACTCTATATGGTCTGGTAATGGAGCAGTCAGCTAATTGTAAAGTCATTCGAGTGGCCATTATTGCCAACTCTCCCAATCTTCTGCACATGGAGAGTGGCATCATTGGCTCCCAGGTCAATAAGAGATTTTCCCACATTGACCTCTCTGATTGGACAAGGAATAGTTACACTCCCAGGATCTTTATGCTTGGGTGGAAGGATCTTTTGGAGCACAGCACTGCAGTTTCCTTCCACTATTATGTTTTCCTGATTAATATATTTATGCTTCCTTGTTAACATATCTTTCAAGAATTTAGAGTAGAGTGGCATCTGCTGCAAAGCTTCTCCGAAGGGCATGGTTATTTCCAATTTTCTGAAAATGTCTAAAAATCTCGCCAGATGATGATCTTTTTCCTTCTTGGAAGGTACCACAAGATATGGTACTTCCACACCTTCATACACAACTTTTTCACTTCTACTCTTCTTTGCATTCTTTTTATTTTTTTCTTCTTTTTCATTTTTTCCATTTTCTATTTCTTTTTCTTTTTCTTGGTCCTTCAATTTATTCCTCATTTTCTAGACCATTATTTTTCTACTTCTTTTTCTTTTTCACTTCTACTCTTCTTGACCATTATTTATTCCTCATTTTCTTGATTACTTTCACCTCTCACCTTATTTCTCTTGCAATCAGTACCTTTCTTGTCAGCAATTTTCTTCTTATGTACAACACTATCCTCATCCTCAGCCTCCACCAACCTTTTACTCCTTGTCATCACAACTTTGCATTCCTCCTTGGGATTCTGTTATGTATTTGCCACATAACTATTGGATGACTTGTCAGCTATCTGCTTGGCCAGTTGTCCCACCTGGACCTCAAGGTTATTCAGTGCTGACTCTGTGCTTTTATGATTTGACATTGTTACCTGCATAAACTGAGTCAAGGTCTCCTCCAGCTTAGTAGTCCTCTAGAATATGTTAGGTCCTTGTTGGATCGGCCTGTTTGAAGGCCCACTCTGGTCTTTGTTGAACTAGTTTCTAGGGTGTGTCTTCCACTTTACTTGTTGATTATAGGGACCCTGCTGAAAGCCTGAAAATCCTCCTTGAGTATACCCTTTTCGCTGTTGATTCCCCATATAATGAATTTCTTGAGTGTTTTCTTCAGTGGGAATGCATTGGCCTGTATCATAAGCCTCACCACAGATGGTACAACCTGTAACCTACAAAACAGAAGAATGCATAGGTTGACCCATAGACAACTTAGTTGGCAGCTTACCGAGTGTTTATGTTAAAATCTCGAGTTGCTTAGAAAGCAACTTGTTCTGTGCCAATAAAGCGTCATGTGATGATAGCTCTATCAAGATTTTCTTCGTGGGTTGATGGGTTCTGTCTTGTAGAATGGCATGATCACTGGCTGGCATGTTCTCAATTAGCTCAATTGCTTCTTCCGGGGTCTTCAGTTTTATCTTTCCCCCTGCAGAAGCATCTAACAGTTGCTTGGTTTGTCGTCTCAGCCCATCTATAAACATATTCAATTGGATTGGCTTGGAAAACCCATGAGTGAGAGTTCTTCTCAACAAGCCTCTGAACCTCTCCAATGCTTCACTCAAAGATTCATCAGGAAACTGATGAAATAAAGAGATTGCATCTTTCCCTTCCGCAGTCTTGGACTCTGGGAAGTATTTCTTATGGACTGCTTAGCGCACATTAGTGAATTTCGGCTTAGCGCGTGCCTTTCTCGCTTAGTGGATGAACTGAAGCGGTGCGCTTAGTGAGATGAAGCGGTGCACTTAGCAAACCTGTACAACTCATCTTCTTCCAGAGTCTTCCTCGCGCTTAGCCTATGAGTGTTGTGCTTAACGGACGCTCGCTAAGCCAACAGATTGGCTTAACGAGAAGGTGAAAAACAACACTTTTCAAAGCTTGCCTAATTAACCTGAAATTGAGAGAAAATGATTATTAAACACACAAAATGGAAGTACTAAATATTTATTACCTATACTTAACAAAAAATACTTATAACACTACAAAATAACAATAAATTGGAAGAGTTTGATACAATTTACACAAGTTTTATACACAAAAGTTAGTCGCTTTCACCGACTAACAATCATGCCCACTAAAATAACTTTACAATTGGTTGACCGCTCCATTACCAGACCATATGGAGTAATTGAAGATGTGCTGGTTAGAATGAAACATTTTATCTTCCCGACAGACTTCGTGGTAATGGATATCTGTGAAGATACTGACATTCCTGTAATATTGGGAAGACCATTCATGTTAACTGCAAGTTGCATAGTTGACATGGGTAGAAAGAAGTTGGAGATGGGTTTTGAGGATCAAAAAATTGATTTTGATTTGTTTGTTGAAGACAAGCCTGCTCTAGAACAAAATGTTTGCTTACAGGTAATGGAGGTGGGTCAAGAGGTTCTGGAGGTAAGAACCAAAACATGAGATCACCCATTGAGGTAAATGTGTCAAGCTAATGATGTTAAAGAAGCGCTTCCTAGGAGGCAACCCAGTTTTAATTTTTGTTATCTTTGTTTTTCATGCATTATATCATGTAGAACCTGCTTTATAATCTATACATTGGAGTATTTCAGCTTACCCTTGATTGTTAGATATAAGGGTTTCAATTTGTTGAGGAAGGGACTGAAAAATGACTTAGAAAACATTTTTCGAAAAATAGTCGTTTCGCTAAGCGCAAGCCTCACGCTAAGCGCATCTTTGTTCATGCGCTAAGCTGCGATTCTCACGTGCTTAGAGATCAACCCTGGCATCTGAGGCTGATTTGGTCCGCTAAGCTAGCCAAGGCTGAGCTAAGCTAATTTCAACTCGATCTGAATTTGGCTAAGCGAAGGTGTAACCGCTAAGTGTCATGTAGTGTTTGGCTAAACGCGACTAGTTGTCACCAAGCTCATTTCTTTGCGACCAAAATTGGGATTCCTGGAGCTAAGCGCCAATCATGGCGGCTAAGCTGAATTCCTTGCGGCAATGTAAGTGCTAAGCGACCCCTTATCAGCTAAGCAGTCTCTCGTCTATACTTAAAATGCATCATTTTAGCTAAGCCGGTAGAGAGCCCGGCTTAGCGAGAGTTGTAGGTTTTTTTTATCTGCATAACTCGCTAAGCGGTTTTATCTGAGCGCTAAGCCAAGCCTTTTGTTTGTGCAAAAAAAAAAAAAGACTGATTTTGAATTTGAAACGTTGGCTAAGCACAAGTATTCGCTAAGCGAGCCTCTTTGAGAAACCAAACGTCTCTCTGGCTAGCTTAGCGCGAAGGTCCGCTAAGCCAGAAGCACAAAAATTGCTGAAGTGAGTGTAACGTCAGTTACACTCACAACTCCCAGAATTTTCAAATGTTTTTCTCTGCATTCTCTCTTTCCAAAAATTCAGTCATTTTGCATTTGTGCTTCTTTGTGCATTATCAACTTCCAATCACAAGGCTTCAACGATACAAGTAAGTTCCTTACTTCCTTTTCTCTTTTTCTTGTCTAAACTTTAGGGTAGAAATCCTTACTTTTAGTTTTAGATTTTTAGGGTTTTAATGTTTTGTTAGAATTAGTTTAAGATTAGGACTTTATATACGTTTGTATTGTATTGAGTATTTTGGGAACATTGCATGTCTGATATGCCTTTTAGAGGCTTGAAAAGTGCAAGAAAATGAACTGTGTTTTCTGGAAAACGTGATGAACTCGCTAAGCGAGCATGCTGCGCTAAGCGAGTTCATCAGTATTCATTGAATATACGCATTCTCAGAAGAACTCACTAAGCGCGCCTACCGCCCTAAGTGAGTTCATCTTTTAAGGATGAACACTCATCCTCTTGCTGAGATGCCTGTGGGTAAGCGAGGCTGAATTGCTAAGCCCAGGTAACTTAGTCAAAAAAATTGTTCATAGCCACGCGCTAAGCCGAGCTTCCCTGAGCTAAGCGCATTTCATTGCGGCAAAACCTATACTTAGTTTATTTTCTAAACTGTATGGTGCCGCTAAGCGCAACCTCTGAGGAGCTTAGCACAAATCCTTGCGGCAAACCATAGGCTTAACGGGCACTTGCCAGCTAAGCCAATTATGCAAAAGCTGAATTTCTGCAACTTTCGCTAATCGGCTTCATGTGTCGCTAAGCGGTAGTATTTTTTTTTTTTTGAAGGCCAACAAAGCGGACCATGTCTCGCTAAGCCGTCAGTGCCTTTTTCAGTTCTATTTTTCAGTTTTTGAATTTGATCAACTTATGTCCTGTTTAGCTGTTTGGTTCCTTTATTTGCAGATGGCATCAAGAAAGAGGGCTAGAACTGACGACATCTCTTCATCATCCATCCCAGCTCCTCATTCAGTCACCATAGAACCAGATGTCCAACACCCGTAAACTTTAGTCGCTATGCTACAGAGCCTATTCAGAGGACAACTGATTATCATGCATAGGCTGCGAGAGTTGGCTCAGAACAGGCCAATTGTACCTTTGGAATATTTTCTTGAGAAAGTAGCCTGGCCTGAAGCTTAACTTCCATTGGTGAGAACCAATGAGGCTGCTCCTTCAGAGCCCACACCGGCACGGGTTGAACCAATGCCAGCCGAGCCATGAACTCTAGTGGTGAATCTACCTCCTTCTCCTGAGCTTGAAGTAGTTCCCCCATCTCCACCTCTGATTATCATCTCTGATGCATCATCAGATGAAGCTGCCGCCCCTCCTGATTCACCAGTTGAAGAAAAAGCTGACCCCCCTGCTTCCCCAGTTGGAGGAATTGCTGATCTTTCTGATTCGTCATCTGGAGAAGTTGTTGCTATCACTGATTCCCCAGTGTAGACACTGTTGACATTGTTGATTCTTGATTATGCTTTTGTTGGATCGAGTGGCCTCGGAATAATTAAGAAGGGGGGTTGAATTAATTATTCCTAAACCTTTACTAATTAAAAATTTACTCTTCTAAGGCTTTTACTAAATTGTTAAGAGAATGAGGAGTAGAAGAGAAACTTAATAGAAAGTAAAAGCGGAAATTAAATACACAGCGGAAAGTAAAAGAGTAGGAAAGAAGGAAACAAACACACAAGAGTTTTTATACTGGTTCAGCAACAACCCGTGCCTGCATCCAGTCCCCAAGCGACCTGCGGTCCTTGAGATTTCTTTCAACCTTGTAAAAATCCTTTTACAAGCAAAGATCCACAAGGGATGTACCCTCCCTTGTTCTCTTTGAACCTAGTGGATGTACCCTCCACTAGAACTAATCCACAAGAGATGTACCCTCTCTTGTTCTCAGTCAAACCCAAGTAGATGTACCCTCTACTTGTACCACAAGGGATGTACCCTTTTCTTGAAGCTTCTGCATAATCAGAGAGTTCTAGAGAGAGAAAGGTCCAAGTTCTAGAGAGTTTGAGAGAATTTGTTGTGTGAAGATTCATAGAGACCAGAGCTACGAGAGGAAGCCATCCTGAGAGCTTGATATGAGTTTGTGAGTGATCGTGAGGTCCTAGAGGTGGAGGAGACATCCCCACTACTTTTATTTCTACAATCTTTCATTCTCTTCTCTTTGTTGTAAAGGAAGTTCCCAGTTATGGAAAGCTAAATCCTCTGTTGGATCTTCCTTGTAAGTACTTGATGTAAATACCTTTTTATCTATTTAATGATGTTTTGTGTGTTCACTGTGCTATCAGAACTTCATTCTACCATGCTTTTGCCTTGATCACGTAGATGCATGTGTTTTTAGGATCATTCAACAGTGGAAACTGGTCTGATTCTTAGAACTTGATAGGACATGGCTAGTTTGTCGTATTTTCACGAGGAATCAGGGTACGGTATGTGGCGTCCCTAAATTAATGACTGGTTTAATAGTAATAATTTAAATAACAAAAACCATGGTAATTTTTTTTTTTCTTCTTTTTCTTTTTCATTTCTTTCTCTTTTCACCATAACTAGGTTTAGAAGGAAAATCCTCACTATAAAGTCCTGAATGGCCAGTTCACAACTCTATTCGGAGTCATTTCTTTCTTACCGCTCATAATTCTCTAAATTATTTTGCTTTTTCAAAAGAAAGAACGTACCAGCCATTACTTTAGGTCGTCACGTGAAAATAAAAGAATAAAATACGGTCGATAAACTCTTTTACAAATAAAGTTACTAACGCTTTCTTTTCAAAGAACAAGATCGATCATAAATGCATTCATCATTTAAAGCTGTCCAAAATATGGGAGTTTTACAAAATATATAGTGTCATCCAGAGCAAAGGTGTCCATAGTGGTGGCTTCAGCCACATGTATACAATAATCAAATTTCTATACATCAGGTCTACCCATACAAAAACAAAAGAGTAAACCTAACAGTCAGTCCTAGATACACCCACCCTCAAAAGTATACAAAACTAATCCAAAAAGCTGTCCACTAGGATGAAGAGCCTCCGCTGATCGCCATCTCCCTCGGGCCGCTATCCTCCGTAGAGTCTGCCTCAGATGCCGACATGACTTCCTCGGGAGAATCCACCTCAAGAAGTGGATCCTCATCACCCTCTAGAAAGTCAAGGGCATCCACAGCAGGCTCAGGAGGTAGCTCCTCCAGGTCCTCCTCAGGGTCTTCCTCGGATGACGTTACCTCGATCACTTGAACGGGCTCCACTAGACGATATGGTGTAGGCGTGGGTAGTATCCACTCCACAGTGCGCTGAAGCGTCCGTGCAGGTTCATCTGGATGCACCAAAGAAGTAGCCGTGAATCGAATGGTGCCCCGAAATCGGCACCTCGTGTTGCCTTCGAGGGTCTCCCAAGCTCCCTCTAGGCACTCCATCTCTACTCGATCACGGATTAGCTGCGCCGCCATCACGATCTACAAGAAAGAAGAGAAAGGGGTAGACTCTTTCACAAGGATCTAACTGTGCTGCACACGATGCGTCTCATAAACACTACATGCAATAAAAGGGGTATTTTAAGGCTTTCCATCTCTGGTAATCGATTACACAGCCTTGGTAATCGATTACCAGAGGCTAAACTTGAATTACACAGCCTCAGGACATGAAATATGCAATAATACACTGTGTAATCGATTACACATGCCTGGTAATCGATTACCAGTGACCCATTCCTCTGTGTAATCGATTACACAGGCTGGTAATCGATTACCAGAGGCTTCCATCAACTCCCAGTTCCCTTTTTAAGCCTGGTAATCGATTACACCACTTGGTAATCGATTACCAGAGGCTTCCTTAGCTTCCTGACCTCGTTTTCAAGCCTGGTAATCGATTACACCCCGTGGTAATCGATTACCAGAGACCATCTTAGCCTCCTGTCTTCATTTTTAAGCCTTGTAATCGATTACCCACCCTTGGTAATCGATTACCAGAGGCCATATCTCACATATTACACAAAATTCACAGCTGGCCAGCCACCACAAGCCTCCTTGCTTTGTGGTCTTGTTTTCCTTTTATCTGTTGACTGCCAGGAGCTCGCCTGCTTAGGTACATCACAGGTTCTCACTGACCGACTATGCCCGGGTTGGGTCGGGATTGGTCAAGCTTGGTTTTGGGCAATAGCACCCCACCTGACGTCCCCAAGGTCTCCTGACCCCCGCGACATATCTCCAGGTACCACTCTGTGGTCAACAATAAAAGCAGGAAGTTTCACCCTTCAACACTTCCTCATCTCAAGCTTGTAGGATTATGGGGTACCCATCACATGTGGTACTAGGTGGCGGTCGGGCGATGGTGCACAACAAGTTTTTCACATCCACAAAGCGCGCATAAACCCACCATCCCCTGTTGCCCACCTCCATCTGAGCTCACGTACTCCCACGTAGCCCATATCCTCGTTTCTCTCAACACCGGGTCCCCATCAATCCTCTCAAGCTTCCACAACATCCAAGCAAAACAACATTCAAACAGCACAAGCTATCACAGCCAAGCAAAACAGAGCAAAGGCAGAAACTCTGCTCAACACATCAACCAAAATCACAGCTTTTCTCACTTAAAGACCCCAGTAACAATTCCTTCGATCCAATTCGTTAACCGTTGGATCGACTCCAAAATTTTACTGGAAGTCTATAGTGCATAAGCCTACATTGTGACCGTTGGGATCGACTAGCTAACATCCAGAACTCATTCTGTACTACTCTTTCCACAGCCAACCACACACAAGCATTTTCTGCACCAAGCTAAAATTCTGCTGCACCTATTTTGACAGCAAAATTCTGCATAAGTGCAGATTTCGAAAATCACACTTCCCCTCATCCAATCTTGCTCAAATCAAATCCTACAAGTCCCAAATCATGTATCAAACATGTCTAAACCAGAGCCAAGCTTCAAACCACAGCAACACAAAATCTAGGTGTCCAAAACCCCTCAAATCAATGGGTTTTCTAGGTTTGAAAAGTGAAATTTAGAATGAGGTAAATTTGAAGCAAACTCTCACCTCACACAAGTCCATAACATCAATCTAAACTTGCCCAAACTGGATTTACACCTAAAATTCCACCAAATCAAAATTTGACTCTTCAACACCCAATTTTGCCCTAGAAATGGCTCTTGGTTCACTTTGGTCATTTGTTTTTCTCTCTAGCTCAGCCTAACCTTTCTCACATGTTCTAAATGAAATTTCAAGCTAGTATTAACTCACTCTAACCTCCATTTACCACAGAATTCAGACTTAGCCTTCCAACTCTCAAAGTCTCACTCTTTTTCCACTCATAACATCACATTCTCACTTTCTAACCTTGGGTTAGTTCTACCCTTCATCTCTAACAGATTTCCATCAGCAATTTCAGCATATAAACATCACAAACATCATCACAAAAACCCTAAAACAGAATGGGTATGTTTAACTCATCCAAACATGGCAATTTCAACAAGTTTTCAGCAAATGTCTTCACAATTAATCATCACACAGCAGAAAACTAACAAAACTACCCCTCATATCTCCCAAAACCCCATACCCACGAAAATCAAGAGGGAAAGAAGTCCACCCAAACCTGGATTTTCGAAGTCCCACTCGTAGCCACGCACTTCACGACCCCGAAAATGCTCTCCTTTCACGATTTGGGGCAAAAATGATGGCCAAAGGTTGAAGCTTTGTGTGGAGCTTCAATGGAGAATGAGGGAGAAGAAAGGCAACGTGAGGGAGAGGGAGAGAGAAGGCTTCTGCAATGTTTTCTGCTGAGTGAAGAGAGAGAGAGAGTTGCTTTTTTTGGTTTTTAAAAGGCTTTTTCCTCTTTTCTTATTATTTTATTCAAGCTCTGCCACATGTCCCTATTTGATTGGAGCAAAAAGGGCCCACTTTCTCTTTTTGACTGTGACCCATACTCAGTCACAAAAGTGAGAAAAATCTGACCTTTGAAACGCTAAAATCCTGCCTCGGTTTGCGTGCCATTTCTCTGGTTCCAGTTTCTCGCGTTTCTCTGCGTCCGTCGGGGCCAGTTTTCGAAAGCAAGCAATATGTATATCAAAACGCTCAGAATAAAACCCCGAGCGTGGTTCAGAGGTTGGTTTCGTTAAATTCTAAGTCGCACGCAAAACGATGATTTTTAACTAATTAATTAGGAATTAACCCATAACCTCCCAGTTATGGATTTCTCTCCCTTAATTAGTCCAACCCGCATATCTTGCCCCCACTATTCCTATTTCTACCAAGAACATATCTATACATATACACTGAATAATACTTATATATATATATATAATCATTCAAAATACATCGTTTTCGAAAATTCCGGGTAGAATTTCCAGGATGTTACACGGTAACCTAGTGGTTGTATGTTTGTCTTAATGCGGTCCTGGTCGAGTTTAGTCCAACAAGAGGAATCTGTGGAGGATGCTTGGTCAGGATTAAGCTAGACTATCACGAGGAATCGGGGTTTGGCATTTCAGGAGACACCATAGAATGAATGAGCATTATTAAGTAGAGAATATCCTTCTAGCATCAGGCACCTATTTGGAAGACCAATGTGTTGTCCACTTGTTTTTATGCATCATTTCTCACGTGACTTTTCCCTTTTAATTTTTAGTTTACACACCTACTCATAGTAAACACATCTTTTTTCACACTAGACATGTATTTACTGAAATAGCTTTACCAAGTAACATAAGTTCCCCGAGAGTTCGATACTCGATTCTTACCGTCTTATACTACTTGCACAATCTGGTGCACTTGCCAGAAGCAAACAATACTCGTGAAGATCTAGCTGACATGGGTATACGATCGCAGTTGTATCCAAGGTCTGATGGGAGAAAAATATACTTGCCTCCAGCTTGTCATACTTTGTCCAGAAAGGAGAAGATAAGTTTTTGTCAGTGTCTGCATCGGGTGAAAGTCCCACAAGTATACTCTTCAAATATTAAGAGCCTTGTGTAGTTGAAGGAGCTTAAGCTGGTAGGGTTAAAGTCTCACGATTGTCACGTGTTGATGTAACAATTGTTAGTCGTGGCCATACGAGACATTTTGCCTAACAAAGTCAGGTTAGGCATAATTCGGCTGTGCTTTTTCTTCAATGCCATATGTAGCAAAGTCCTTGATCCTGTCAAGTTTGATGACCTAGAAAATAAGGCCGCAATTATACTGTGCCAGTTGGAGATGTATTTTCCTCCTGCTTTCTTTGACATCATGATTCACTTAATTGTTCATCTGGTCATAGAAATCAAATGTTGTGATCCTGTTTATTTGCGGTGGATGTACCCGATTGAGCGATACATGAAGATCTTAAAAGGGTATCCAAGAATCTACATCGTCCGGAAGCATCTATTGTTGAAAGGTACATTGCAGAAGAAGCCATTGAATTTTGTTCATAGTACATTGAAAAGGCTAAACCTGTTGGCCTTCCTGAGTCTCGCCATGACGACAGAGTGGGCGGTAAGGGTTCAAGAGGACTGCATGTTATCACTCCAAGTGTAGAAGATTTTTTACAAGCTCACTTGTATGTGTTGAACAACAGTAATAAAGTTTTTCCATACATACTTCAACATGAAGCTTTAGTCAAACAAAATAATCCAAAAATGTCAAAGAATTGGGTCTTGAAAAAGCATAACAAGACTTTCTCTGATTGGTTTAAAGATACAACCTTTGCTGATGAAAATGTTTCAGAAACATTAAGAAAGCTAGCAGATGGGCCTAAAGGAAATGTTATAACTTGGCAAGGATACGACATAAACAAGTATTCCTTTTACACAAAAGCACAAGACGACAAAAGTACAATGCAAAACAGCGGGGTCACCCTAAGGGCTGAATCTTAACACTTTGCAAGTGTGCATGATGACAATCCTTGTGTAGCTTCCATCCCTTACTTTGGGTTCATTGATGAAATTTGGGAGCTTAACTATGTCAAATTTATTGTATGTGTTTTCAAATGTAAATGTGCGGACCGATGATGTAGGATTTACGTTGGTAAACCTAAAGAAACTAGGTTACCACAATGACCCTTTCATCATGGCAGAACAAGCTAAACAAGTATTTTATGTGCAAGACCTTTGTGATGAAAGGTGGTGCGTGGTTCTACATGGGAAAACAATTAGTGTTAATGTAGAAGATGATGATTCATACATGGATAGTTATGTTAGTCCTTTGTCCACACAAATGACTCCTAACTTCGTCGGAGAAGAAGAAGCTGACGATGTTCATGCTAATTGTAATGATCATGATGAAGGAGAATTAATTAACATTGTCTAATGTAATTTTCTAATTATGTATATGATTTCGGTAAATTGATTTGCATAACTCATTGTCATACCCTAATTTCGTCTGGGGATTATTACTTGATGGTATGCAACCTTTGATTGGCCGCTTCAAGATAATTGGCACCCTTTGTTGCACGATATGTAAGTCCCGAGACACGCCGGGAATCAAAGGGAAGCAGGGTTACACGATCCATGAAATTCCGTAATGTGGCGGAAACCAAAAGGAGGTGTTGTTGCGCAATCCGTGAGTTTCCGTAACTTCTTCGAAAGCTAAAAAAGAGTAAATACATGATCCGTAAGGATTCATAACCTTATGGAAAGAAAATAAGTATCGTTACGAAATTCGTAAAGTTTCGTAACGTTACGGAAAAAGAATCACCAAAAAAGGGCAAAGGGGGTGTATTTAGTAAAATGGGGGTGCAGATAGTAATTTTCGAATCTGCGCCCTTCTAGAGGTTTCTGGGCAATTTCTTGCTTAAGGTGGAAGCAATCTATCGCCTGGGTGAGCTAGGTGGCAACCACCTCCCCCGTTTTGTTAAAAAATGGGATTCTGGGGCTTCCGGGACACCCGTAATGCTTCCGTAAAATTTCCATAACCCTAAATAAGCATATTTCACTTAATACGGGTAAGAGGGAAGAGAAAAAAAGAAGAAAATCAAGTCCTATATGCTTCCGTAACGCTTCCGAGATGTTTCCGTAAGCAAATCCGTGAAGGTTTTCCTCCGTTATTCACCGTTCTTCATCCGTTCTTCGTTCTTCAATGGGTAAGTTTCCAAATCAAGCTTTTGAATTCATTCTATGTACCCGTGGTGGTCTCCATTTGTTTTGTGTACTTTTATTCTCGTTTCATTTAATTTCCGTACCCACTTTTGACGTGCTTCAGTCATTTATTTAAGTCATTTCTCGCCTAATCAAAAATAAAATAAATTTCCACCGATCATTTGATTTGTAATATCCGTTAATTTCAGTTAAAATGAATTCCGACCGTTCGGTCATGTCGTAACCACGTTGGAAATCAAAAAAGAGATAAAATAATAATATAATAATAAAAAAATACCTTTTAGTAAAATAAAAGCGGAAAAATCAATCGGACGTTTCTCTTTGGGATTTCTCGTTCTTAATTGAATTGACTAATAACTAAAGTGAAACTAAGGCTAAAATCAACCCGCAAAGTCAAGCTCGTCCACAAAAAATCAGTAAAAAAGGATTTGAAAGTTCAATATCTCAATTTTTCTTACCAAGTAAATGGATCATTTTTAAGGTGCATTGCTTTAAAATGATCACCTTCCAAGTAAAAAGAATCGTTTGATTCACCCTTAAGAAAGAACTACGTAGGTCTGATTTCCTCTTCGATGGAGGGTACGTAGGATCAAGAGCCCCGCTTTTGTCGACCTCAAAAAATAAAAAGAAATAAAAGTAAAGGTAACACAATTTCCACAATTCTAGAAAATGAGGTTGTTGTCCTTTGAGACAAACGTGAGAGGTGCTAATACCTTCCTCAAACGTAAATACAACTCCCGAACTTAGAATTTTCGTTTTGACCGGTTTCCTTCGGTTTTTCCGACGTTTTCCACAAATAAACGTTGGTGGCGACTCTGCGCATCTTTCCTCCTTTGGAAAGCGCACCCGTGAGCATCGCCTCGCACGCCCGCAAAAGGGCATGTTGCGACACTCATACTGTGGTTTTTGATAAAGTTAACTAACTCAAGTTTTACTGTTTACAGAACCATGGCTACTCCACCTGGCTCGCCTCCTCGTCCTCCTCCTGCAGACCCATCAGCGTCTTCGTCTACCGTGAAGCGGACACGTAAAGCCACATGGCTATGATCCTTGGCCACTAGACCACCTGGGGCAGAGAGACCAGTGGTCCACATCGATCCTGCGGCTGGTAAGGCCGACGGTCCCCAAAAGAAGAAATTAAGAACATATTTGGGGATTGTCTCTCGTGATAAGGTCGATGTGACATATAGACCTGGAAGGAAGTCCCTGCTGCTCAGAAGGATTTGATATGGGAGGATATTCAGGTATGTTAGTTTTCTTCTTTGATTTTCCTTAGTAGCCAAAATTTATAATTTACTTACAATAAAACCTAATTTATTGTTTGTCAGGAGGAATTTGAAATCCTTGAAGCTTTTGACAGTAGGACAAAGAAGAAAGTTCTTCAGATGGTGGGCGAGTGGTGGAGGCAGTTTAAATTCGATTTGACCAGGAAATGGGCACTTGTAACCGACAAGGACGGTGTGGACAACACTGTCTGTGAAAAATACTACATTAGCAAGAAGAAATGGGTCCAGTTTTGATAGACCCGTCAAGATCCCTCGTAGGAGGTATGTACTTTCTAATTTGAATTGTTTTCCACTAAAAATTCAATTCTTATAATAGATTGTAGAAATTATTTTCATTAATGTTTGAATTTTGCAGGATGTGCGGAAGAAAGCACAGGCTATCTAGAAGCAAAACATCGCCCCCACGTGTTGTCTCGTGGGGGTTATGGTTATTTAGAACAAAAGCTAATGGCTAAGAAGACAAAGAAAAAACTAGAGGAAGCTGCACAGTTCGGAAGCACTGAGGGCGTCATTAACCCTTCATCTCCTGTCAGACGACACGTGAAGTGGAAGATGGCCCGCACCAAGAAAACTAGGCAGATGACGTCTGAGGCCACAAAGGAAATCACTGAGAATATTGTAAGTCAAATGTAAATTAATAATTGTAATTATGTTTGTTTATTCTGTGAATGCCTTGGACAAATATATGTACGGGATTCTTTGGAGGAGCAGGCGTCACAGGGTTCGTTTGTCCCCCATGGACGCCAGGATGTCCTGACTGCTGCCCTTGGGCGACCAGAACACCTTGGCCGTGCGCGTGCTGCTGGAGCCAGTGTCACCACGAAGCTCCACGAAGCTCCCACAGTTCCTCCTCCATCCCTCCCGAAGAACTCAAGCAGCTCACTCAACAAATCAAGGACCAGCTGGAGGAGTTGATCATAGAAAAAGTGACTCGGCAGCTGATGGCATCCTTCAGCCAGATGTAGTCCCAGCTTTAGTCACAAATGCAATCACAGGGACTTGCACTGCCTCCGGAGCCTGAGGTTGGTCCCTCAGTTGCTCGTGTTAGCACAAAGGGGAGTTGTGTTGATCCCTCACCGACCGATCCAGAGACGGGTGACTCAGACAAATACGGGATGTACATCGAAGAAAATTCTTCCCACCTGGTTGCCCTAGGAAGAGTTTATGAGGGATCCACAGTTGTTCACAACATCCCTTTGTTGCATGGCCAGGTGAAAGTTGGTGTTGAGGAGGTTAAAGATGCAGAGGCTCCCATTCCTGTACCCACTGACGAGGTTCAACTAGTGAGGCAGGCATTGAACACTTTCCTTTCTTGGCCGACACATCTCGTGAAATGTGTATCAAAGCAAGTATTTTACTATGATTATATGCTTCTTTTCTTCAATTAATTTGTTCACTGTAACTAAATTATGTTATTTCACTATGTTTGATAAACAGGCAGTTGTGTCTCCAGCAAAGCCTTCAGATAGGTCGTATCTTGAGGTCGATGATCCCCTGTATCTGACGACATTGACCATCCTACAACTTTTCTTGAAGCCTCTGTAGGTTATTTGGGATGCTACCGTGTTCAGGGTGTTTAATCCAGACTTCCCATTGTACATCAAGCACGAAGATCTCTCCGAAATTGCACACGATGGTCAATGTCTCAGCATATCTGTTATACAGTTGTGGATTTCATAAGTCAATTTAGATTATTGTTAATTACCTAAGTTTTTGTTTCAAATTCATACATAATTAACTTTGTCTTAACAACAACAGGCATCTGACTGAGACAAGTATGAGAGCGGGGAATTCCGATGTGTATGGATTCCTCGACCCATAGTCCATTCAAAGATCTGGGCAATCGCAATTTGAATCGGAAAGTTACATCAAGAGTTGGATGCAGATTTCAAAACACGATGTCAACCTTAGAGCCTACCTGAATGGGCAAGTCAAACAAAACAACTAAATTTAAATAATGTATAATACTACAGTAACCCATATTCATCTCCACTGCAGCGGCCACTGGTAAATGGTCGTCATTCTGCCTAAGGAAAACCTTGTTATCTGGTTTTGTTCCTTGCATAATAGGCCAGACAACTACCTTAAGGGAATAATTAACAGGTCAATGTTGTTTTCAATACATTTGCATTAGCATAACTGAACAACATCAATATTTTAATGTTCCTCATATTCAATAGTGCTTTGAAAGGACTTGATGATACTCCACAGCCTAAATCCAAGGCTGGTGCTAGGTGGATTGTTGTTAAGGTACGTGATTTAAATAAAACTTCTACTTATATATACTGCTTATGTGTGTGTGCACTAATTGTAGTTAACTTTTAATTAATATACAAATTTCATTATGTATTTAGTGTAATAGACAAAAAGGAAGCACTGAGTGCGACTATTACGTCATGCACTGGATGCCGACAATAATCTTAGGAACTTTCAGGAATAATTGGGAAACAGTAATTGTTTATTTCAAACAAATTTTATTTTCTTGTCATTGGTATTACATTATTAACTTATGTTTTATTTGATCATGCAATGTTTTAATGATGTTAGACCATTGGAAGCAGAGAGATTAAAGGCACTTCGCATCCAGTGGACACAATTTTATCTCAAAGTTAGAAATCAAAGTTAGGATGTTAGGGAACTATTTCATTTTAGGTTACTAGCTTAATTAGTTTACTACCTTGTTTTACATTTTTGTCAATTGTTATGTCATTTGAACATTGAATATTCTTTATTGATTAATAAATCATTTATTCATAGTTATCAATTGATACTTTAATATAGTTTTCTACTAAAAATTGTTTGAAAGCAGAATGCAAATGATATATATGTTGTGATATGTGGTCTGATTTCATTTTTACAGGTTAAATTTTGTGTTTTTTGTAAAAACAGAAAGTGTATTTAAAAAAAAACCTAAAAACAACATTAGTTTTTTACGAAAACCGATGTTAATATGCACAAACAACATTGGTTTTTCAGAAAAAACCGATGTTAACATACAAGTTAACATTGGTTCCTCAAAAAATCGATGTTGTTTGTGTAACTTAACATCGATTTTTTATAAAAACCGATGTTAAATGTTTATAGGTTAACATCGGTTTTTATAGAAAACTGATGTTAATATATAAGTTAACATCGGTTTTCTATAAAAATCGATGTTAGTCTATAAGTTAACATCGATTTTGTGGAAAAACTTATGTCAACTATCAACATTCATACACTTTTTTTGGTGTAATTCTTATTATATAACATCGATTATTTAGATAACCGATATTGTCAATTTTACGTTAACATTGGTTTTGTAAAACCGATGTTAACGATAATACTTTCAACATCGGTACTTTCAACATTGGTTAAAAACCGATGTAGAAAGTCTTAAATAACCGATGTAGAAGGTGTATTTTCTAATAGTGTTACTTGCTAACCTTTTTTCATCTCCATGTGTATTCCTTCATGCTTCCACCACAAAATCAAGACAAATGCAAGCTCAGGATCAGCCATTGAAAGGTTTGAAAGGATTCGTAGTTATCTCTAGTGTTGGCACACTCATAACTCGTCTTTTGCTTGAGGACAAACAAATGTTTTAATTTTGAGGAGTTTGATAATTGCGAAATATGAGCTAATTTGATAGTCAATTTTGGCTAATAAATCGGTGTAATTTCTTTACTTTATTGTTTTTAAGGAAAAAATGAAGAAATTAACATCTTTGCGATTTTTCATTGACTGAGTTCAAAAGAATAATATTTCAAGTGCTTTGGAGGAAAAATTGATGCAAAAACTAGACAAAAAGGCCTTGAAGAAATGTTGGAAGAATTGAACAACTCGCTTAGCGTGCAATCTAGGACCAGCGCACACTCTCGCTTAGTGGGCAAGTTCAGGCTTAGGTCTATAAAAGGAGGAAGAAGAAGAAGGAAAACACATCAAGTCTCAGAGCCATCCAAAGCCTGGGCTTATCCCTTAGGGAAAACCCCTCTTTCTTTTAGCCATTCCCCCTTTTATTGTTATCAGTCATCCAACCCTTTCTTTCATCTTTAGCTCTTGAAGTGTAAAGTATCTCATGGCTATGAGAGGCAAAATCCCTTTTGTTGGGAGCCTGGAGACCAAACTCTTGTAATGTAATTCTTCCCTATTAACTATTTAATGCAATTCTATTTTTATTACTCTTCTCTGTGCTTTTTTTGTTATTATGACTTGATCACCCATATAATGTTTAGAGGGTAATGCATTGAAAAATGATTATTTCCCAAAGAACTGGGTAAGGGTATCTGAATAAATTCATTGCTAGAAATAGATTGACATTTATTTTGCCCAAGAATTTTTGCATCTCTTATCTTAATGTGGTTTGTTATTTTATCTCTGCAAAGAAATTTGAGGGAAAAGGATAAATAAACTAGGCCCTTCATGTGAGAAACCAAAGATAGGGTAATTCAGTAGATGCGAGTGGAAACAAGGATTTCATTAAATAGAGAAAATCTTTTACATTACACCATAAGTAATTTTGGCATACTAGGTCTCAACTTCATTGCATTCTAATTCCATCTTTTCACATTTAAACTATTGTTTACTTTTTTGCTATCTTTCTTCTTTTTCTTTGCCTTACTCCAAATTTCACAATTACAATTCTTTGTCTCTGTCTTGGGGTTGCATCACTTAAGTATGACCAAAGTCCCAGTGGATTCGACACTTGGACTTCCATTTTAATCTTTATTACTTGTGATAAAATTGGTACACTTGCCAATCTGTTAACACTCACCCAAACCCTTGAGATTTTGTTAGACTTTTTTTTTTCTTTTTTTTATTGGTTATCAAACTTTCTTTTCTCTCATCACACATACCCTTTTCTCTCTTTATTATTCTTCAAAATGTATGTCATATATACTTCTCCTCTCTACACTTTTCCCTTTGTTTTCTAAATTAAATGAATGTTTATCTTATGTGCTAAGAGTAACCATGTCTTTCTTATATTGACTATATCCATCACCTTGCTTAATACAATGTTTTCGTAGTTGTACTCTTAATTTCATCATGCACATAACTCAGTACCTCTTCTGTCAATTTTTCAGCCTCACTACTCCCTTCTAATATATGCTTATTATTGCACCGCATTTAAACATGTCATTAGATTTATCATGAAATAATTGTAGTAATTAAAAAATATAAAAAAAATAACGTATAATTTCAAATCTATTATTCAAATCTGAAAGTGAGAATGAAAATATATTATTGCAATAAAAGTTAGAATAGGAGAACATGAAGCTAGAATCAATATACCTATTTAAAGATTAAAAAAATTATATTAGTTTTTTTTTGTTATCTATACTTCATTATTTCTTATTATTTTTTCATTAACTCTTATAATTTTGAATGTTTTAAAAAAATTCACGTAATCCTTTTAAATCTTATAAATTTATAAAGTCCTTTTAAATCTCAAATTCGTATGATATAAATCCATTAAATTCCAAACTATCATAAAAATCTTGTAAAAAAATCTAATAAGTCATAATATTCCCACATAATCTTTAAAATTCACAAGATTTTTTTATATTAAAATATTGTTTTAAAATCCTAATCCAATACACCTTCTTTAATTAAATATCATTGAATTTCGTTAATTCCTTAAAAAATCCTAATTGAATAACATAAACCATTTATTGAAAAATCCTAATTGAATTTTGTTGAGAGTCCAAAAAAAAAAATAGACCATTGATTATTCTAAAGGATATTTAATATGTTCCACCATAATCCATTTGAAATACTTCTCCACGGTATGCATATCTAATAAAAAAAAAAACTACATCAGCCTTACCACAACCTCTCAATCAGTCAACATTTTGCGCAAGAACCTATCCAAAAAAAAAAAAAATAGTCAAAACCAAAATAAAAGAGTTTAACTAAACTACAATATTAGAATTAGGAAATAAATAATTTATATAATTCAACTTATCTGTCAAGACCTCTATTTAAAATTTCCAAAATATAATAAAAAAAAACCAACCTGAACAATTGCTTCCGAGAATAAACACCAACGTACCTTTGTAACTTGTAAATTCAAACAGAATATCATCTCCTTCAACGAATGCACACTGGTGACACTCATCCAACCCTTTCCTATTTTGATAGTTTCTGTCCAGAAGTGCAAATTAGCTAGCATATCACAAGTAACACTTCCCTCTACATTGGACAACCTTAAATTCTGGATAGGAGTCTCCCATAAAAAATAGGCAATTTCAGCGGGTAAATTCTGTTCAAAATAAAAAACAAAACAGTACAGAATAAGATCATCATTACAAGTCAAATAAATACAATAGTTACGATTAAAATAATAAATATCACAATTTAAACGATAATGAAATAAATATTCAGCAAGAAATAATCGAGAAATTAAATATCAAACTAGTTAGTTGACTTCCAGTTGCCTCATGGTCCACAGTTCCAGGACGAGTGCAGAAATTTTCACACAAACACAATAAATATATAATATATACATAAACATACATATACATTTATTATTAACAAAAAATATATGTTTATTGTTCACCGTATAAATTTAGGTTGGGAAGATTCAAATTTATAATATAATTTTCTTAAAAAAATCAAATCAAGTTAAGAATTCGGGTTGGGGACCCGAATTCTTAAGTTTTTTTTTAAGAAAAAAAATATTTATTTAAAATATAATAAAATAAGATAAATAAAGGAAATCAATTTAAAATAATAAAATTAGAGAATATAAATATGGATAAATTAATTATGAGTAGTATTTTAACATGTTTATTTACACATATTAATAAAAAAATGTTTTCTTTTTCTTTTATGCCTTTTTTTAAGATTTTTATTAAAATGTATAGTATAAAAAAATTATAACAATATAAATTAAAATTTATATTTGTTTAAGTTATCATACAATTTTTTTATTGTCACAATAGTACTTAAATAACTTGTAAAATTAATCCAATTGAACTTTTATTTAAGTGATTAAAATCACTTTTTTTTGTTTTCATATTACAATTATAAAGATGTTGTGGATTTTCTTAAGCTTTGATTGTTTGCTTGAATTCCTTGACATGAAAATAAACAAATTAAATTATGATATAACTTTTTAATTACCATGTAGGTACTTAAATAAATTACAAACTTAAGGCACTTGAACATGTTGTGAATTTTCTTGATGTTCAATTTTTATTTCGTTGGCGGTTTTTTTTCCATACGTACATTAATTAAAAAATGAGAAAAATTAATTAGTACTCTTAAAATAAATTAAAAAAAGGGAAATGATTTAAAAATTAAATTGATTAAAAACACTGAATAATTAGTTACTACATCTCAATTATATTATATAGAGAAATTAAAATACTACGGTAATTGAGATGAAAGACAAACATAATAATCAAAACATAATAAAACGAAAATAATGAAACATACTAACAACACCAATTGAAACACGAAAATGATGAAACTAATCATAGTTTGAAAGATGTTGTGCAACGAACATGTCTTCTTCCATTTGAATCATTCTAGTGAGTTGTTCATCATGCACAACATTTGCATCGATTATTGTAACATGTTGATCAATTATTGGGGCTGGTTGGGTTACTGTTTTGTTAAAAATAGCTAAAATTTCTATTGGACAAAAACATTTCTAGTAGTTGGATTTTGTTAACACCTTTAACACGTCTTCATTGTTTTTCAATTCTGTCATTTCATAATCAATTAATTTTTTTTGAATATTTTGCATGGTTTGGCTGTCGAAGGAATAATTGTCTGACCACCTGTGATTTGTGAATTCCATAAGGGAACCCCTAGAGGCGCAACTTGCTTGATGACATCCTTGAGTGTTTTGATGCCGCATCTCGAAGGAATTTCAAATCTTATTTGGTTTGTTCGAATGAAGGAGTAACCAAAAAAACTGCCTTGTCATGGTTTCTTCCACTTTCTGTTGTAATACAACATTGCATCATGAGTAAGAGTGATGGTGGATCGAAATAGGTTGAGTATATCATCGGTATTCTATTGATGGTACATAATAATTCTATAGGGCCAGCACACGGTTATTGCTCATTGAACTTTAACATTGAGCAAACATCATCATCATTTTTCAATTGCAGAGAATGAAAAAAAGATTGTTGACCTGCATCTATAGATGACTATTGGTAATAGATTTCATGTACAAACTGGTCATTAGTTAGTCGAAGGGTGTTGTGCATTCTACTCTTAAGTGTCTCAAAAGAACACTCATTAAGAACTCGCATTGGTATTGGAGTAGGACATTGAAAATAAACACCAATTTGGTTGTTTTTTATTGATCCATTTGGAAAAATGAATGCTAATTTCAAGTTAGCAATGGTCTAAGTGCTTTTTTCTCCCAAGAATGTCATAGAATTGAGATTGAATTTGGTTTGTGAAGGTATGTTGTGATGGAAGCTTGCTTGAAAAGCTTCTATGGAGGCTGGATCTTTGAGCTTCAATGATGTCCTTCAATGGTGATTTTCCACTATGGAGATGTAGCAGACGATAAAGGAGAAGAGGTTAGAGGAGGTGCCATCCATTAGGGAATAAGCCATGGAAGGAGAAGCTTCACCACCAAGAGAGTGCCTTGGATAAGAAGCTTAGAGAGGAAGCTTCAACGAAGGAAAAGAATGAGAGAGAGAGAGAAGGGGGGAGCATGAAATTGAAGGAGAAAAAGAGGGAGAGAAGTTGAACTTTGAAGTGTTTCTCACAAGTTTCTCATTCATCAAAGTTACAACAAGTGTTACACATGTTTCTATTTGTAGCCTAGGTAGCTTCCTTGAGAAACTTCCTTGAGAAGCTTCCTTGAGAAACTTCCTTAAGAAGCTTCTTTGAGAAGTTTCCTTGAGAAGCTAGAGCTTAACTACACATACCTCTCTAATAACTAAGCTCACCTCCTTGAGAAGCTTCTTAGAGAAGCTAGAGCTTAGCTACACACATCCCTCTAATAGCTAAGCTCACCTCCTTGAGATAAGAAGCTAGAGCTTAGCTACACACCCCCTATAATAGCTAAGCTCACCCCCATGCCAAAATACATGAAAATACAAAAAAGTTCCTACTACAAAGACTACTCATAATGTCCTAAAATACAGGGCTAAAACCCTATACTGCTAGAATGACCAAAATACAAGGCCCAAAAGAAGGAAAAACCTATTCTATTATTTACAAAGAAGAGTGGACCCAACCTTGGCCCATGGACTCAGAAATCTACCCTGAGGTTCATGAGAACCCTAGGGCCTTCTTTAGTAGCTCTAGCCCAATCCTCTTGGAGTCTTCTATCCAATACCCTTGGGGGTAGGATTACATCAGAAGTGTGTGGTTGTATTGGTGGTGTTTGGTGTTATTCATCGAATAGGTCTTCAAGATTAATGGTTGAGTCATGTTGGTTGTTTGATGAGTTATTGTTGTTACAAATTGTGGCAAATAACTACACAAATGGTAGTGTTGGATGTGTTGGTGTGGTTCAATGTTTATTTTTTGTTGACCAAGTTCAACCAATTGCATAAAGGTTATAGCCTTGTTAACCATGAAAGTTTATGTATTGTTATTAATGAAGGTGGTGCCTTCATTAGTGTTGCAAATTTGGTTGTTATAGTAAACACAAATATACGAAGTTGGGTGACACATAGTAGTAGGAATTTATATCAATATTTGAAAGTTATACAAATGTCTTCAGCTGGTAGTGATATTTATAGAATTTGTCGGTTGCATGCAGGTTCTCATTGTGCAATTACATACATGAGTAAATGGCATGTGAGCCTGCCTGTCCAACATATGGCCTCGAGATGCGATAAGGATCAATGCATTGGGCAGTAATAATAAAAAAAATAGCTGGAATCGTTAGCACAAACTTTTTGGATTTTTTGACATGAAAACCATAAAATAAATTTGTCATAGATATTTTTAATGTCTTAAAGATAAATTTTATAAATTGCATAACATGGCCACTCAAACATTGTTTTAAGTGTCAATAACATATTTTTTTTACTATTAATTTGAGGTCCTTCTGATGAGGACATGACCAAGAGCAAGGGCAAGGATCTACTTGAAGGACTTGGAGGACCTATGACAAGGGCTAGAGCAAGGAAAGCCAAGGAAGCTCTTCAAGAAGTGTTGTCCATACTATTTGAATACCAGCCCAAGTTTCAAGGAGAAAAGTCCAAGGTTGTGAGTTGTATCATGGCCCAAATGGAGGAGGACTAAATGGCACCACTTTGTCTCAATTTTAGAGTGTTTAGTTTGTCTAAATAATGGCCCAATCCTTGTAAAGTTGGCTGACCAAAAATATGTTTTGGGTTAATCAACTAAAAGGGCTTTAGTTAGGTTTAGTTAAAAATGTAATAAGGGCCCAATTGGCAACCTAGGTATCAGCCTTTTGGGAGACCAAATGGTGGCTGACTTGTTGGCTGTTGGGGGTGACTTTTGGTTGCCACAATTTCAGTTACACTCAGCCATTAAGTTCTTTCAATTCCCTAGTTTAATGGCATTAAGTTATTTTAATTCTAGGTTAGTGGGTCATTACTAAAATCTGTTGTAAAGCTTTTATATAAGCTGAACCATTTTATCAATAAACATAAGTTGAGTTTTATTCAGAAAATTAGAGTTTATCTCTTTTATCTTAGTGAGAGTGATTCTCCTAAATTCTTGAGTGATTCAAGAACACCCTGGTTGTATCAAAGGACTTTCACAACCTTTGTGTGTTGCCCTCGTCGAAAAGAGTGATTCTTTCCTTCCTTTCATCTTCAACCTTGTTCTTTCAAACCACAATTCCAGAAAATCCACTTCTGCCCAGAATTATCTCGTGGCCATAACTCTCATTTTACGCACTCAAATTAAGTGATTCTAGAGCCTAAATTGAATTTCAAAACGAGACCTTTCACCTCGTTTTGGAATCACCTCATTTGGAGCCCTGTAGCTTGAGTTATTGCCATTTCTACATTTCTGTCCAGCCACCACTTCTTAACCTACGTTTTACCATCCCATTAATCCATTTTATGCCAAGAACCACCTTATTAAGACCCACGAAATTAACCACCTTATTTTCCATCATTTCCTTAATCAATTTCCGCATTTTCCATCAAGGTTTAATCCTAGACGATCCTAAGTCAGCCCTTGTGCCATGAGGGTTCATATCACCTTCTTGATTAAATTATTACACGATATATTTTTTTTGGGATTCTTTGACGTGAAAACTATGAAATGAATTTGATAAATTGCATAACCTGACCACTTAAACATTGTTTTAAGGGTTGAAAACATAGTTTTTTTTACTATTAATTTGAGGTCCTTCTTGATGAAACTGTTACATGATATATATTTTTTTAATTCTTTGACGTGAAAAGTATGACATAAATTTGTCACAAATATTTTTAATGTATTGGAGATACATTTTATAAATTGCATAACCTGATCACTTAAACATTGTTTGAAGAGTCGAAAACATAGTTTTTTTATTTTATTTTTTACTATTAATTTGAGGTTCTTCTTGATGAAACTGTTGAACAATATATATTTTTTTGGACTCTTTGACGTGAAAACTATGAAATAATTTGTCACAGATATTTTTAATGTATTAGAGATAAATTTTATAAATTGCATAACCTGACCATTTAAACATTATTTTAAGGGTCAAAAACATAGTTTTTAATTTTAATTTTTACTATTAATTTGAGGTCCTTTTTGACGAAACTGTTACACAATATATTTTTTTTCTTCGACATGAAAATTATGAAATAAATTTGTCAAAATATTTTTAATGTATAGGTGATAAATTTTATAAATTACATAATATGATCACTTAAACATTGTAGTGCTATATCCTTAAGTGTAATTCTGCATTTCCTAATAGGAAGATGAAGAGTATGGTTCTCTGGTCTCCATCGCTCAACAAGTGCATTGACTAGATGATGATCAATTTGGAAGTGTCGTAATTTGCCAACTGTCAGACCCTAATTTCATTTGGGGAGTATCGTTCGGTATGATATTTTAATTCTTGCTAGTCGAATTACAATATTTGGTGCCAATTATAGTGCGAAGCAAGGAATCACTCAGTGTTTTGATCAAGAAAACAAAAAGATACCAATGAAAGGGGCAAAAGGTTTTTTTTTTTTGGATTTTTCTAGACCCTAGCTCGCCCAGGCTAGCATCTGGCTCGCCTGGGCCATGAAATAACTTCATGCCTAAGCAACCAGCTCGCTTGGGCAAGCTCATTCCTTTAGGGCTAAGCATCAGCTTCCTTGGGCGAGCTTCCCCTGCCCTAAAATGGCTTTTTCCTATAAATAGCCATGCTGGGGGAGGGGTTTAAGGGTTCAGAAGTTAGGAAAAAGAAAGAGAAAGAGAGAAAGAAGAGGAAGAAGGAAGAAAAGCAAAGCCGAGATGCTAACGAATCATGACCGTGATCATTCCCTACATCATTCTCTTGTTCTGTGTCTCTCGTGCAACAGTCGATTAATTTTGTTTTCAAGGGGTTGAATGTAATCTGTGTACCCTTAGGGGTCCCCTCTGTTATTATGTGCATATTAATCTTCTCCATTTAGCATTAGTGATCCCATTTTTATTTGTAAAGTTTAATCCTAACCGATCACTAGTGTCGTAAAATTGTCTTTAAAAAGATTGAAAGTTAATAAACGAAACCAAGATAAAACCGACTCATAACTAAACTTCATTTCATCAAATATCACTTGATATCATTTCAAGGTCCAACGCCTTAAACGATCCTTTGTTCTCAATTAAAATAAATCTTTCAAAAAACATAAAATCAATTTAACACACAAACATTTAGACTTAAAGAACTACATAGGTCTGAATTCCTCATTGCACCTGAGGATACGTAAGAGTAAGGGCAGCTATTAGTCAGTCAATACGCCTAACTTTTGTGTAAAAAACTGTTGTACATTGTATATGACTCCTCCCGTTTATAGTTGTTTATGGTAGTATTGTAATTACTTTTTGTTAATTTAGGTAATAGGTACTTTGTATCCCAGTTCTGTGCATTTAATGATCATTTCACTTCAATTTCAGGTAAAATAGGCAAGATTGGTGAAGTACAAATTTCATGAACTCGCAAAGCCACTCATCTTCTGGCTAAGCACATTATCCGCTAAGCACCCCATCTGATGGCCAAGCGCATGGACAATTCTGGAAGAAAGATGAGCTGTATAGAGGCGCTGAGCGAAGGCCAACTCGCTAAGCGCACTGTCTTCACCTTCAGGCTGGGCGAGTGTGACTGGCGCTAAGCTAGAAGTCACTTATACGCGCTAAGCGAGTTCATCTTCCGCTAAGCGTGAGTCCACCGACAGGATTGCCTATTTAAGCTGAAATCACGATTTCTGAGGGGGGGAGTTGAGTTTTTTGAGAGTTTTTGGCTGTGAAGCAACTGAGAGAAAGCTGAACTTGAAGAGGAAGCCATCTTGCAGAACTTTGGATGAGATTTTGAGAGATTGTGAGGTTTCTAGAGGTGGAGGAGACATCCCTACTACTTATATTTTTCTATCTTTCATCTTCTCTTCTCATTGTTGTAAAGGAAGCTTCCCTGCTATAGAGACCTAAAGCCTCATTTGGTTCTTCCTATGGGGTACTTGAAGTAAATATTTGTATATCTATCTAATGATGTTTCATGTGTTCACTGTGCTATCAATACTTAATTCTAGTGTGCCTTTGCCATGATCACGCACTTGCATGCTTAGTTAGGGTCACTCAACATTCGGAAATGGTTTGATCCTTATAACTTGATAGGACAGGGCTAGCTTATCATATTTGCATGAGACATCGGGGTACGGTAACTTAGTTTTTGTTATGTTATGTCATAACAGATAGTAATTAAACAGTAACAAATTGGGGGGGGGGGGTGTTTGTTTTTTGTAAATTAAACAGTGAGCAAATTTAATTAGAAAATATCAAAATTAAAACACGTTGTTTCCCCTTGATTCACTAGCAAGTCTCTTATCCTAGGTTACGAGAATTATCCTTCATCAATTCAACCACTTAATCCAACCATAAATTAAATTACTAAACGAAATTTAACATAAGGTTGTCATTATGTGATTAAGCAACACATACACCAATTAATCATGAACGAAACTGATCATTAAGCATGAACGTAAATTAAGCGCAGAGACAATTAATCAAGCACTAAGCATGCATGGATTAATAACAACAAATATAGAGTAATTGGTGAAGAGGAAAAACTGATCAGAATTCAATAGTAATAACAAAACCTCAAAGAGAGTTGTGCTTGATCCTCAAGAGAAAACAACGTTGGAGACTTGGCCTTCCATTAATCAGTAGAAAACGAAATTGCAGATTGAAGCAGAAAACGATTGTTACGTGAATAGTAAAAACTGGAATTGCAAAACCTAAAATTATTCTTTCTCCCTAAAACGAAAAAGAATCCTAAAACTAGAACCTTGGTGTTGTTATATAGGTTCTCAGCCCTAAAGCTTATAAATTTGTTTTAAGTCCAAGCCCATAAATAAATAAAATAAAATCTCGACAAGATAAGATAAGATTTGATAAAATAAAATCTAGATAAGATAAGATAAGATAAAATCTAGATGAAATAATATCTAGATGAGATAAAATCTGGATAAGATAAGATTTGATAAAATAAAATTGTTTGCTCTCTTCAAGTCCAAGTCCAATTCCGAATTCAAGCCCAATTGCTTATAATTCTCCTGAAATAAAATTAAAAACACAAAATTAGTCCAGTAGGCCCAAATAATAAAACTGCATAATTAATTTGACAATTATGGCTAATTAGTAATTAAAATGGTGACAAAAAGTGTTAAGAAATAGGAGAAAATGATGACACATCAAATCCCCTCACACTTAGCCTTTTGCACTCTTGGGCAAAATCAAAAAGCAAAGCAAGGACAAATCCAGAGACATTAAAGAGAAACAAACAGACACAAAAACAATTACATATTTCTCAATGAATCTCAAGGAATGAAAAGAATGGGTAACATCCAACACATAAAGAGTTAAAGAATCAAGGACGTCATGAAAATCATCCAAGCATCTCAAACATGGCAAAATAGTCAATCAGCTCAAGAATGAAAAGTGATAAAGCCTCACAAGATATGCACTCTATCTTTCAAGTGTCTAGGCTACTGTTTACTCTCAGAGCACCCATGAAAACAAACACCACATACACTTGGCAAGACTCTAAAATTGACAACCACATCACAAGCACATGCACATGAGGATCAAAAGGTCTTTTAAGGTTGTAATGGGGCCAAGGACAAGGTAGATGAAAGTATGGGATAGTAGCTAAAACCCAAAGGAATAGAGGAGCAATGGTGATGGAAGCTTTCTTGTGGAGCTTCTATGGAGGCTGGATCTTTGAGCTTCAATGAGGTCCTTTAATGGTGATTTTCCACCATGGAGATGCAGCGGAAGACAAAGGAGAAGAGGTGAGAGGAGGCGCCATCCATTAAGGAATAAGCCATGGAAGAAGGAGCTTCACCACCAAGATGACCCTTGGATAAGAAGCTTGGAGAGGATGCTTCAATGGAGGAAAAGAAAGAGAGAAGGGGGGAGCACGAAATTGAAGGAATAAAAGAAGGAAAGAAGTGGAACTTTGAAGTGTATCTCATAAGACTTTCATTCATCAAAGTTACAACAAGTGTTACACATGCTTCTATTTATAGACTAGGTAGCTTCCTTGAGAAGCTTTCTTGAGAAAACTTCCTTGAGAAGCTTCTTTGAGAAAACTTCCTTGAGAAGCTAGAGCTTAGCTACACACACCCCTCTCATAACTAAGCTCACCTCCTTGAGAAGCTTCCTTAAGAAGATTCCTAAAGAAGCTAGAGCTTAGCTACACATACCTCTCTAATAGCTAAGCTCACCTCCTTGAGATGAGAAGCTAGAGCTTAGCTACACACCCCCTATAATAGCTAAGCTCACCCCCATGACAAAAAAACATGAAAATAACAAAAAAAGTCCTTATTACAAAGACAACTCAAAATGCCCCGAAATACAAGGCTAAAACCCTATACTACTAGAATGGCCAAAATACAAGGCCTAGACAAAGGAAAAACCTATTCTAATATTTACAAAGATAAGCGGGCTCATACTTAGCCCATGGGCTCGAAATCTACCCTAAGGCTCATGAGAACCCTAGGGCCTTTCCTTGGATCTCTAGCCCAATCTACTTGGAGTCTTCTAGCCAATGCCCTTGCGGGGTAGGATTGCATCATTCCCTCCACCTTGGAAAGGATTTGACCTCAAATCCCGAGGTTCTTCATACTCTGGGCTCCTTCCCTCAACACCTGTAAAAAGAACAAAAACACATGTATTAGTGGTGTTTGGTATGTTGAAGTAAGGTAAGGTCTAAAAACCCATTTCCTGGGCATCTTCCCATGAAGGAACATGGTTTCTCACCAACTCAATGAGTGGTGCTACAAGTATAGAAAAATATGGGACAAACCTTTTGTAAAAGTTTGTTAAGTCATGGATGCCCCAAATTTTTCTTATACTTGGTGGAGTGAGCCACTCAGGAATGACCTTTATTCTCTTAGGGTTCATGGGAACCCGTTGATCACTATTTGAAAAATTAAGAAAAGTAACGCAATAAAACATACCTTTTTCTGTATTTTCATATTGATTATTCCTACCAAAAAGTATGACAAACCTAAGGTGTCCCATATGAGTACCTAAGTTTGTATTGAAACTAAAAATAAGAACAAACCTACCTAATGGGTCCCTATGTACACACACCAGGAAGATGATAGGTGTACGAGTGATTTTACAAAAGAGGGTTGCACCACTCAAAACATTCATCATACCACCTATTTTAGGGACTTGGTGCCTAATAATACCTATTTTGGGCACCAAAAAAGCACAAGGATTTAAGCTCTTGCGAACCAAACCCTCATCCAACAACTTCTTTACTTGAGGAATAAACTCAAGCCCAAGAGGTGTTGCAATGCTAGCAAGTGTCTTTTTACAAAAGAGAAAATGTGGAGGTTTTCTAAGAGGGAAAGTTTCTTTAATGTTTGTCTTTATTATAAAATGAGTTTCCTTCTTAGCTAACCTCTTGGAGGAGACACTTACCTCCTTACACTTCTCTTTAACCACTAATGGTTGTCCATCTTCTTTGGGGTAGATTTCTTCACTAGATTCTTCCCCTTTTGCTTCTTCACTTTCACTAGAGGAAGGTGAAGTAGTAGCCTCATCTTGGCTACTATAAATGTCTTGGCCCCTCATAATCATGGTTTTTGTGGTGGGGCATTGAGAAGTAATGTGTCCTCTTCCAAGACATTTAAAGCACTTTATAGAGCTAGTTTTCTCTTGCATACTAGCCTTAGGGGCTTGCTTTTCTATTGCCTTCCCCTTATCATCTTTGGGCTTAGAAGGTGTCACCCCTAAGATGCCTTGACCTTGGTCTTTCTTTGGATAAGAGTGAGAGCCATAAGATTTTGAAGTAGACTTCTTTTTAAGTTGTTGCTCTACCCTTATTTCCCAATCTAAGTTAGCCTCTACATTGTCCTTCCCATGGAAGTATGAGAGGTTAATGTTAGCCTCTTGAGGCTTTCTTTCCTTTTCTCTTCTATGGGAGTGAGGTCTAAGATGTGACCTATGCCTTCCTTCGTAATAGTCACGAATTTCTTCACTTAGGCTCTTGCAAGAGTTATGACTACTATAGGAGGCATGTTTTTCTCTTTTCATTTCTTTCATTACTTTTCTTCTTTCTTCCTCTCTTATTTTCTTTCTTTCATCTTGACTTATTTCTTCCACTCTTTTTTTCCTTTTTCTTTTCTCTCTTGTTTTTCTTTCCATAACTTGAGGGAACTCAACTCATCTAAGATTCTAGATAAAGGGTCTTTATGACTAGTACCCTCGCCATTAACACTAGATGAATGATGACTCATGTTGGTTCCTAAGTTATGGTTCTTTCTTGTTGGAGGTTTCAAAACAAAAGGTAAAAGAAACTATGGTTGAAACTAGCCAAATAAACACTAAAAGAGGTGTGAAAGATAAGGTAAAAAAAACTAATTGGTAAAATGCAAGCTATCTAGGCGGTTTGACAATGGAAGGTAAAAGAAAAAAGCTATGAAAGTAAGCAAGAAATGTAAACTAGGTGAATCCTAAGAGTGTTTGGATGACCACATTCAAGGTTCCCAACAAAACACTCACTATCCTAAGTAAAAATTGCCTAAAATTATTACACACAAATAGAAGTTTGGTAACCTATTGGAGGCTCCCAACACACTTCCAATGAAAGGCCTTTTTGTTACAAAAACTTGAAAGCAATGAAGGTAAGTAAATTGCAAATTACAAAATTACAAAACGGTCCTCAATTTTGGTGGTTGTTCTCTCTTTGGTGATTCACTCAATTTGGAGTGCTTCTATGTCCAATAGCTCTTAAGGTGGTTGGCCCCTTGCTTCTGGACTCAAATTCTTCAAGGGATGGCACCAATCCTCCTTCCAATTCCCTATATGGCAACCCACAAACAAGGAAACAAAGAGACAAGCAATAACCAAAGACCAAAAAAAATAAAATGAAAGCTAAACCAATGGAGTTTTAACAAGACAATTTTTCAAGGATTATTCAACAATTAAAGCAATGAAAAGGACATAGAAGCAAGCTAGGACTCAAAGAGAAACTTAGAATGGCTCTAGAGTAGAGTAAAAAAAACTGAAAAAAAAAGACTCAACTAAACTCTAGCTTTGGCACTTGTCTTCACACTAATTTTGAATTGAAATTTCCAATTATAGAATAAATTTTGAGCCAAAACAACAAGCACACTTCCTTTTCACTTTTTTTTCCTGGATACTGATTTTTCTGCCAACTTGTGTGATTTTTATTATTTTTTCCTTTTACCCAAATCACTTGATTCTTTTTTTATAACTTTTTTCAAGATGTCTAGAAAATTCAGTAAAAATTTCAGCTCAAAATTCGAAGTAACCAATTCTCAGTAATTTTTACAAGTTTGTATGTCCAAGTTGCCAGCACCAGCGATTTTTTTTAAGCATGGTATATTGATTGCCTTGGGCTTACTTTCAACCTTCCTATGTATGTTGAACTCACTAGGATTGTTTACCACAGTTTTAGGAGTTCAATATTCACTTAGGATCAACATTTCAGCCAACAATTCAATCACCAAAACTCAAATTCACAATAGACACAATCATAAGGAAATCTAAAAGTTCAAGAAAAGGTTCACAATCAAAGACTCTCTAAGAATTTTGCATGAACATGTTAAGGACTAATTAACATGAAAGATTTGAATCAAATCAACTAATAGGCTAAAAGAATTTCATACACTCATGAACAAATGACTTAGACAAAGAAACAAGAAAAATAAAATTCAGCACAACATAAGAAATCTTATGTGACAAGTTTCATGACTAGACATGACTTCTATGACAAAACTACAATAGGTGAACAAGTCACTCTAGATTTATGAGGTTTTCTTCTACTTTAATATTTTTGTAAGAATTTTATGGTTTAGGTTTCAGCCACAAAAATAACAAGACAAAACTCAAAGGAACCTAAACTCAACACAATTCATGGTTCAAGAACAAGAACAAGAAATTTGAACCATAGAAAATCAAATCTAACTTCTATAGCAAGTTTAATCGGTGGAAACTCTAAAGAATCATGTTAACAACATTTAGAACAAGACATGTGAGGAGATACATGGAGAAAAATGAAGAAACAACAATGGAAGAGAAGGTAAAGAAAAAAAATAATGGAGGTTTAAGGAGCACCTACTTGAAGCTCTTGTGCTCTGATTACCACTTGATGGAAGCTTTCTTGTGGAGCTTCTATGGAGGCTGGATCTTTGAGCTTCAATGAGGTCCTTTAATGGTGATTTTCCACCATGGAGATGCAGCGGAAGACAAAGGAGAAGAGGTGAGAGGAGGCGCCATCCATTAAGGAATAAGCCATGGAAGAAGGAGCTTCACCACCAAGATGACCCTTGGATAAGAAGCTTGGAGAGGATGCTTCAATGGAGGAAAAGAAAGAGGGAGAGAAAGAGAGAGGGGGGAGCACGAAATTGAAGGAAGAAAAAGGGAGAGAATTTGAACTTTGAGTTGTGTCTCACAAGACTCTCATTCATCAAAGTTACAACAAGTGTTACACATGCTTCTATTTATAGACTAGGTAGCTTCCTTGAGAAGCTTTCTTGAGAAAACTTCCTTGAGAAGCTTCTTTGAGAAAACTTCCTTGAGAAGCTAGAGCTTAGCTACACACACCCCTCTCATAACTAAGCTCACCTCCTTGAGAAGCTTCCTTAAGAAGATTCCTAAAGAAGCTAGAGCTTAGCTACACATACCTCTCTAATAGCTAAGCTCACCTCCTTGAGATGAGAAGCTAGAGCTTAGCTACACCCCCCCTATAATAACTAAGCTCACCCCCATGACAAAAAAACATGAAAATAACAAAAAAAGTCCTTATTACAAAGACAACTCAAAATGCCCCGAAATACAAGGCTAAAACCCTATACTACTAGAATGGCCAAAATACAAGGCCTAGACAAAGGAAAAACCTATTCTAATATTTACAAAGATAAGCGGGCTCATACTTAGCCCATGGGCTCGAAATCTACCCTAAGGCTCATGAGAACCCTAGGGCCTTTCCTTGGATCTCTAGCCCAATCTACTTGGAGTCTTCTAGCCAATGCCCTTGCGGGGTAGGATTGCATCAAATGGGGAATAAGTGGGAAGTAAGAAAAAGTAGTAAACCCCAAAACCAAAATTTCAAATTAAGCTTTAAAAAGTAAACCCAAAACAAAATCAACCCAGTCTTCAACCAATCAAAGTCTTCAAACCAAGACCTCATTTATTCAACTTCATTTTTTTGTATTTTTATTTTTTGTATATTTTTTTTGAACGTGGACAATAGCATTTGAAACATAAAGCAACAATTAGGCAATATATGTATACATCATCAAGCATGGCCAATAAAAACATATCATCCAATGAAACATACCCCCCCCCCCCCCTCACACTTATTCCCAAAACAATTCCAAAGCTCCAAAATTCCTTAAGGGTAGGGTGAAATCATGGTTTTTCACTTAAGGCTTGTAATGAGCTTCAAAACAAAGAAAGGGGAACATAGGCTCAAAGGGACTATCAAAGGAATTAATTCAAGGTAGGCTCATTTGGCTAGAGGCTTATAAGAACAAACTGCCTAAATAATCTCCCAACCTGCATGTGAAGCAAGAAGTATCAACAAGAGTTAAGCCAAGGCTATTGTGCAAGCAATCAATGGGGGCTAAACACACCGAATAAAATAGATGATGATGGCTCAAATTCTCACCAAGGGTAAATCTATCACTTTCAATTCGAACTTTCAAAACTAACTTGACATGTAGAGAAAAACAAGGGTTTCAATTCACAAAATGCCAAGAGACTCATATTTCAAAAACAATTACCCATTACCTGTACATAACCCAAAATTCAAAGAGAAACA